>NW_013545975.1:0-4424 GCF_000499545.2 Eimeria tenella
AGCAGCAGCAGCAGCAGCAGCAGCAGCAGGACAAAACCTGTGTCCGCTGCAGTCCTGCGCACAAGCCCTTGCTGCTTTGCTGCAGGAGAAAAGTCGAAAAGTAAAATCTGCTGCGCTGCAGCAAATCGAAAGTCTTGCAGACGCGAATTGGCTGCAGCTGGCCGACGCGCTTCCCGACATGTGAGGGTTTGCTCCAAACCCTTTTTTAGGGTTTGGCCGGGTGGGGGTTTGCGGAGGGGTTTTGGGGTTTCGCGGGGGTTTATAGGGGGGCTGGGGTTTATATGCGGGTTTTAGGGTTTGTGATGGGGTTTTAGGGTTTGTAAGGGGGTTTAGGGTTTGTGAAAGGGTTTAGGGTTTATAGCAGGGTTTGAGGGTTTATAAAAGGGTTTAGGTTTTATAAAGGGTTTCAAATGGCCTATGAAAGGGGTTTTTGAGGGTTTACAGAAGGGTTTGAAGATTTGTTAAGGGGTTTGAGGGTTTACAAAAGGGTTTAAGGGCTTATGCAAGGGTTTGAGGGCCTATAGAAGGGTTTAGGGTTTTTGAAAGGGTTTAGGGTTTATAGAAGGGTTTGAGGGTTTACAGGTGTCCATTTTTTTCGCTTTTTTTCATTATTCAAATTTCAAATATCAATTCATTTAATCATTTTTCATCATTTTAAATTAATTTAAATCAATTTAAACTCATTTTAATTCATTTAAATTGATTTACATTGATTTAAATTAATTTAAATCCATTCAAATTTATTTAATTTTAATTTATTTCATTTTGCGCAAATCAGAAACTCCAAAAGCCCCAAAAAGTGGACAACTTTGAATCCAAAAAAGCAAAAAATAATAAAACGAAAACTCCAACTAATTCGCCATTAGTCTAGCATTTAAATGGCATTAAGTGGCATTTTAATGCCATTTGAATGGCATTTTAATGGCATTTAAATGCGAAATTAAATGACATTTAAAATGGCATTTAAATGGCATTGAAATGGCATTAAAGTGGCATTAAAATCGTATTTAATTAGGGTTTAATTAGGGTTTAATTTGTTTCTGTATTCCCCTTTTTAGGGTTTTGCTGTTTTCGTCTTTTTTTGTTTCTTGGGCTTTTTGGGGTCAATTTTTCTCGTTTTTTTGGCAGTTTGCTGCAGCGTAGGTGGAGGGTTTGCTAAACCCTAAATTAGCGTTTGAACGAGGGTTTTTGCGCAGCGAAACCCTCGCAGAAGACCCCAGTTTTGAGGGCCGGAGTCTCGCGGCCAAAATTGCGAGTCGAATTTTCTTTCACCTCGACGAGCCCACGGAGGCCCTGCGCTACGCAATGGAGGCCAAACCCTTAATTGACTTTTCCGAAAACTCCCTCTACGCCCAAACCCTCCTCGGTCCGAAACCCTAAACCCTAAACCCTAAACCCTAAACCCTAGCGCTCGCTGTGCCGCTTCAAGCCCGCTTCGCGCCGCTGGCCCACTCTTCATATTAAACCCTAAACCCTAATTTTCAACTTTATACTTTTGCCAAACCCTAAACCCTAAACCCTAACTGTAGGAAACCCGAAATTCAAAGTTTAGCAAACCCTAAACCCTAATTTAATAAACCCTAAACCCTAGCGGAACAGGACCATGCAGATATGGAAGGGGAGGCCCCAACAGCGCTCGCGCAACAACTTAGGGTTTAGGGTTTAGGGTTTAGGGTTTAGGGTTTGGTGCGCAGCGGAATGCATTGACGAGTACATCAAGTATAGAGCAGAAGCCTATGCAGCAGAACCAGCAGCAGCAGCAGCAGCAGCAGCAGCAGCAGCAGGCTCGACGGTGCAGCAGCAGCAAGCTTTCCAAACAGCAGCAGAAAACACCCCAAATGGAATTGTTCCCAAAACAGGTGAACTGCTGCTGTTGCTGCCGTTACTGCTGCTGCTGTTGTTGCTGCTGCTGCAGCAGTGCCTATGGACTAGCGTTGCTTGCTTCTACCGTTGCTGCTGCTGCTGCTGCTGGAAAGTTCCCGCTTCTTCATGGACCGTTGTCACCTGCTGCTGCTGCGGTTGCTGCTGCTGCTGCTGCTGCTGCTGCTGCTGCAGCTCTGCGGCCTAGCGCCTTTCATGCTGCAGTGGAGGAGGCGGTGCTGCAGCAGCTGCGAGCAGCAGCAGGAACTCCTGCTGCTGCTAATGCCCTGGGCATTGCCTTAGCAGCAAAAAGAATTCAAGAGACTGAGTTGCTGCTGCGGAAGGCAGATAACCAAGTCGAGCTCCTCAACGTAAACCCTAAACCCTAAACCCTAAACCCTAGCCAGACACAGGCAGGCCTGAAGCTCTGAGCCGCTTCTCAAACCCTAAACCCTGACTTCTGAAGTGCCATTTAATCGCCTCTCACTCAGAAGCTCGACTTCATTGCTTGGGGTTTAGGGTTTAGGGTTTAGGGTTTAGGGTTTAGGGTTTGTGTTCAGTATCTGTCTACAAATTTATACTCTTTGGTTTCTTGCAAACCATTTCAAAGAGAAGTTTTGGGGCTGCTGGTTAAGCTGTACAAGGAGCTGCTGAGCAGCAGCAGCAGCAGCAGCAGCAGCAGCAACGGCCAGCAGCAGCAGCAGCAGCAGGAGCTTCCGCCGCTGCAGCTGGACCAGCCCGAGGTGTACAGACAGCTCTGCCGCTGCTTGCTGCTGCAGGGAGACACAGCAGCAGCTGCTGCTGTGCTGCAGCAAATGTTAGCAGCAGCACCAGCAGCAAACCTCCCCAAGCCCCAGCTGCTGGCCTACCAAATCGCCTTCGACCTCGTGGACCTCGGTGAGGGTTTAGGGTTTAGGGTTTAGGCCTCGGGGTTTAGGGTGTAGGCCTCAGGGTTTAGGGTTTGGGGTTTAGGGTTTGGGGTTTAGGGTTTAGGGTTTAGGGTTAGGAGCTGTTGCGGGCTTTGCTGAGTTCAGTTTTAAGATTGGGGTTCTTCTAGCACGGAAGCTGTATATTCGTTTTAGGGTTTAGGGTTTAGGGTTTAGGGTTTAGGGTTTGCGTGCAGAGATGCCGAAGCAAATGGCGGCTCTGCTGGCGCATCCGCTGCTGGCCTATCCTGCTGTTGAGGAGGAGCAGCAGCAGCAGCAGAAGGTGGAAGAGCAGCAGCAGCAGCAGCAGCAGCAGCAGCAGCAGACGGATGAGCAGCAGCAGGAGGTTCAGGCGGGCGGAGCAGCCGCAGCAGGAGCTGCTGCTGGAGCAGCAGGACCAGCAGCAGCAGCAGTGCCAGTTGCAGCAGCAGAAGATGAGGACGCCGCTGCTGCTGCTGCTGCTGCTGCAGCAGAAGAAGAAGAAAGAAGAGCAGCAGAATCAAAAGATCCCTATACACGAAAGGTAAACCCTAATCATTTTATTTATTTATTTAATTTTATATAGTTTATTTTAAGTTATTTTATTTATTTTATTTTAATTCATCTCAATTTAATTTATTTTATTTTAATATTTTAGTCTCCTTTTTGTGTTTTGTGCCTTTTGTCCGGCATGCGTGGCCTTCTGAAGGGTTTAGGGTTTAGGGTTTAGGGTTTAGGGTTTAGGGTTTGTGCGCAGCTGTCGGTGCTGCGGAGCATTTTGAGTGGTTTGGTTTCTTTAGAATTTCGTTTGGAGGTTTTGAACAGAAAGTCCCAAACAGATATGCATTTGCTGGACATGTACAAGGTAAACCCTAAACCCTAAACCCTAAACCCCAAACCCTAGGTGTTCCTTGGGGAGCGCAAACCCCAGTAGTGTGCGTCGAGGGTTTGGGGGTTTCTCGCGGGCTGGAGGCGCCGGCTGCGGGGTTCGGGGGGGCCCCGAGGGCTTAGGGTTTAGGGTTTAGGGTTTAGGGTTTGCGTGCGTGTCAGGGTTTCGTGGACAGCCGCCAGTCGCTGCTGCAGCAGGGTTTGCTGCTGCTGCAGGCGCTGCAGCAAAGCAGCACTGGCTGCGACTTATTTTTAAGAAGAAATTTAGACTGGCTGAAGAAAGCTGTTAGCTGGGCCAAGTTCTCCGCAACAGCTTCCATTGGAGCCATTCACCGGGCAAGGGTTTAGGGTTTAGGGTTTAGGGTTTAGGGTTTAGGGTTTAGGGTTTAGGGTTTGGGGTTTGGGTTTGGGTTTGGGGGTAGGGCGGACTGGCTGAAGAAAGCTGTTAGCTGGGCCAAGTTCTCCGCAACAGCTTCCATTGGAGCCATTCACCGGGCAAGGGTTTAGGGTTTAGGGTTTAGGGTTTAGGGTTTAGGGTTTAGGGTTTGGGGTTTGGGTTTGGGTTTGGGGGTAGGGCGGACTGGCTGAAGAAAGCTGTTAGCTGGGCCAAGTTCTCCGCAACAGCTTCCATTGGAGCCATTCACCGGGCAAGGGTTTAGGGTTTAGGGTTTAGGGTTTAGGGTTTAGGGTTTAGGGTTTGGGGTTTGGGTTTGGGTTTGGGGGTAGGGCGGACTGGCTGAAGCTCCCGAAGCAAATGAGCGCAGCCTAAAT
>NW_013545976.1:0-4412 GCF_000499545.2 Eimeria tenella
TTCCTTTTTCGCCAACCAGGGCCCCCTCTGCTCCTTTTTCGCCAACCAGGGCCCCCTTTGCTCCTTTTTCGCCAACCAGGGCCCCCTTTGCTCCTTTTTCGCCAACCAGGGCCCCCTTTGCTCCTTTTTCCGCCGCCCGGGGCCCCTCTCCTCCTTTCTCCCGAAAACGCCGAAAAATTCCACCCGCGGCCTCCCCACCGCCCCCGAACTCCCCCTGCACCCCGCGCGCCAGCTGTACGTACACCCCTCGCCCGCGAAACCCCTGCGCCCTGCTCCCCGCGGATCCCCTCGCACTTTTTCTTTTCTGCTTTCGCCGCCCCACTTCCGTCTCGCTGCAGCCCGCCGCGCCGATCCCCGCGCGGCCCCCGCCGCGCCGCCTCCTGCTGCTCCCGCTGCTGCTGCTGCCGCTGCTGCTGCCGCTGCTGCTCCCGCTGCTCCTGCGGCTCGCCTCCCCTGTCTCGCAGCCTCTCCGCCCCGCTTTCTCCCCTTTTCCCTTTTCTCCTCCTTTTGCCTTTTATTTCCCTTCCACCTTTCCCCCACTTCCCCGCACGAAGTCCCCACTAACTCCAGACGCGCCCCCGACCCCGCAGCCCACCCACGCAACCCCACAACCCCATCGACTTCCCGCTCCTCGCCCGCAAGGCCCAGCGCCTTTACTGCTTCTTTATTATTTATTTTCCTTTTTTATTTCTTCTTCACTTTCGGTTTTCTTTTCGCCTCCAGTTTCGTCTTTTCCGCCGCGCAGCACCCCCAGTCAGCTGTCACTGCACTGCACCTCCCCGCTGTCTGTCCTCTTCTCCCCTCTTCTGGCTTTCCTCTTTTCCTTATTCATTTTTTCGTTTACTTGTATTTATTTGTTATTAGTATTTTTATTTTTTTTCTGTTAGTCCTTGTCTGCTGCTATTAGGCCCCCTGCTTCTATTTGCGCCTGTCTTCCCTTCTCCGCCTCCAAGTGCTGCTGTCTTCCGCTATTTTCCTTTTTGTCTTTTTGAATTTATTTGTTCTATCTATTTACTTATTATTTTATTTATTTATTTTCATTATTTTATTTATTTTCATTATTTTATTTTATTTTTTTTTTTATTTGTTTATTCTCCAACTTCACCTGCAGCTGCTGCCTTCTCCCAGCCGTTCTTCTCTTTCTTTCTTTTCCCTCCAAACAACTCAAAAGCTAATTCAAATTATCCCCCATTAGACATCTTCAAATAAGTATTTTTAATTATTTCTAATCATTTTTAATTATTTAAAACAGTTTTAAATTCTCTGCAACGCTCTACTGCCCCTAAAGACCAGGGGGCCCCCCAACCCCGCTGCACTCAGCAAAGGCCAGGGGCCCCCCGGGTGCATGTGGGGGCCCCCATGGCCCCTAGGTGTACCCTGGGGGCCACCAGGGTACCTCCTTAGGCCCCGAAAGACCCAACGGGGCCCCAAGAGGGCCCCCAAGGGCCCCGGGGGCCCCCAGGGGGCCCGGGGGCCAGCTGGCTGGATGGGAACAGCTAGCTGGCTAGACGAGCACAGCTAGCTGGCTAGCTGGGCTCAGCTAGCTGGCTAGCTGGGCGTAGCTAGCTGAGCCTGTGCCACGGCCAGCCAGGCGCAGCACCAGCGCTCCCCCAGGGTCACTGTGGGGCCCCACAGCAGCCCGCAGCAACAGCTGTGGGGCCCCACAGACTTCAAACCTTTTGGGGAGCCCTTGACAAACTTTAGGCCCCGCAAAACGGCCCTGAAAGCCGCAGCAAACCTTCTGGGGGCCCCCTAGGGGCCCCCCAGGGGCCCCCAAGGGGGGACCTCCAGGGGCCCCCAGAGAGCCCCCTAGCGACCCCCGGAGGGGGGCCCCCTAGGGGCCCGAAGAGGGGGCACCCCTAGGGGCCTCTAGAGGGGTTCCCCGTAGAGGCCTTTAGAGGGGGCCTCCCAGGGGGCCCCAGAGTGGGGCCCCCTAGGGGCCCCCAGACTGGGGCACCCTAGAGGGGCTCCCTAGGGGGCCCCAGAGAGGGCCCCTAGGGTCTACGCCTCACCAGAAGTGCAAAGGGCCCTTGGCAGCTTTTTTGGCTTCTTAAGCAGCACCTGCTTCCTCTGCTGCTGCTTCCTTCAGCTTGCTGCTGCACTCTTTTGCTGCTGCTGCTGCTACTTTTAGTTTTGCTGCTTTTAGCTGTCTTATGCACATAAATGTAAATATATTTAAATATAAATATATTTATAAAGATATAGAAGTTGATATATACAATAAAATGTAAATATGTTTTATTTTTATTTTTATTTGCATGCGTCTTATGGTAAATATATTCACATCTATACATGCACACGTAAGTCTGTCTTCGCCTCCTCGGCGCGCAACAACACCTTCTGAACTAGAGTTTAGGGTTTAGGGTTTAAGGTTTAGGGTTTAGGGTTTAGGGTTTGGAGCCATTCTTCTGCGAAGAAAATGCAAGAGGCGGGTCTTCAGGGTTTGCAACTGTTGAATTATTTTTATTTATTTATTCTTATTATTTATTTATTTATTTGTTTATTTATTTATTCATTTTCTTCTTCAGCCAGCGCAGCCACGAGGCTGAAGAAGAGCTGTTTGCGGTGGAAATAAAGACAATTTTTTATTTCATTTTGATTTTTAATTCCATTTTCATTTTCATTTTCTTTCTTATTTTTATTTTCTTTCTTATTTTTTATTTGTATTTCCATTTCTTTCTCGTCCAGCTTCTCCGCCCGCCTCCAGGCCTTTTCCCGAATGCACACAACTGGCCATCCCCAGCTGCGGAGGGCTTTGAGTTTGGCCCTTGTTGCTGCAGCAAGTGGCGCTTCTGCTGCTGCTGCTGCTGCTGGGTCTTCTGCTGCTGCTGCGTCTTCTGCTGCTGCTTTTTTGGGGTGTCTAGAGACCTCGAGGAAGTCGTGACACTCCAGCAGCACCAACACCAACAAGTGCGAAGCAGCAGACACAGAGCAGCAAACAAATGGCTGTCCTGCTGCATCAAACATGTAGCAAGGACGAGCAGCAGCAGCTGCTGCTGCTGCTGCTGGTTGGTTTGGGGGCTTCGAGAGGCTGATCTGCTTAGCGCCGCTGCGCCTCGACCGACGCCCCCTTGCTGCTGCGGGCTCTGCTGCAGCTGCTGCTGCTTCTGTTGCAGCTGCTGTAGGCTCTGTTGCAACTGCTCCTGGTTCGACTGTTGCTGCTGCTGCTGCCGCCTGTTCCGGTTCTTGCTCTGCCTCTGCTGCTGCCTCCGTTGCTGCTGCATCTGCCGCTCCTTCTTCCATTTCAAATCCGCTCAAAGGCTCCTCGCTGCTGGCCACATCTTCCCCTGCTGCTGCTGCTGCTGCTGCTTCTTGCTGCTGCATGTGCCTAGCCAAAGAAGCCAAGTCGACGGCCATGTCAGCAAAGGCCCAGCTGCCCACGCAGACATTGGGGTGTACAGACACCTCCGGCCACTGCCGAATGCAATTAAAGATGCGCTCCTGCACAGGAACAACGGCCCCGCTGCTGCTGCTGCTGGCCTTGGCCTGCTGCAGCTGCTGCAGCAGGTCCAGCGAAGACAGCCTGTGGGGACCGGGAGGAAGCGGCGAAGGCGGCAGAAAAGCAAAAGAAGAAAAAAAGGAATTCAGAGGAGGCGGCAGACGCGACAGCAGCGGGGAAGAAGAGAGAAACCCTAAAACAGGGTTTAGGGTTTCGCGCTGCCACTGGTCCCGCTGCAGCACAAAAAGCCAAAAAGCCAATTATTTGCAGGTTCTAATTTAATTTTTTAAAAAGATAAATACCTCCTATTAATGCAAAAGAGTTGCAGTATGTAGTTTAAGATTTATAAAAGATAAGAGGTATTTAAATGAATAAATTAATTTTATTTTTTTAATTCATTTGAAACCAACTCATGCACATCTCCAGAGCACTCCCAAGTAAAAAGGCAGCAAAGGCAAAGACGCGCAGCAGGCGCCGCAAACCCTTCAGGAATTAGGGTTTAGGGTTTAGGGTTTACGGTGTCGTAAAGAGCCTGAGCCGCTGCTGTAATGCTCTCCACATCTAAACTTCTGGGCCTCGCAGTTAAGTCAAAGAGAGCCGCCGCCTGCAGCAGCGCCAGGGGGCCCTCAGCCTGCAGCAGCAGCAGCAGCAGCAGCAGCAGCAGCAGCAGCAGCAGCAGCGCATTGGACAGAGTGAAAGCAGAGACAGAAACCATAAATCTCAAGTTAGCGCAAAAGCCAAACACGCCGGAAGCAACTGCGCAAACGAGGAGGAGAAAAGAGGGAAAACCAAACACAAAAGAAAAAAAAAACGAGACTCCACCAGCAGCAGAAGCAGCAGCAGCAGAAGCAGCAGCAGCAGCAGCAGCAGCGCACCGAGTGCCAGTGGCGCCTGGAGGCCAGGAGGGGAAAGAGAGCGAGTTGGTCTGCGGTGTTTCGCATTTGCAAAAATGCCAAATAAAAAGTTATGAGAG
>NW_013545977.1:0-4412 GCF_000499545.2 Eimeria tenella
CAGTTGCCTCTACAGTTCTGGGCATGCTGTGGTCTGCCACACACGCTAGCTGTTCTTCGCTCGCGCCACTCGTGGACCTGTGATGTGAACGACTGACGTGTTGCCATCAGGCGTCTTTTCGCGCACGTTTTGTCACGCGATTTGTATGCTTCGACGAAACACGTTTGGCTGCAATGCGTGCAATGATGCCTGGTGTGTTCTCCACCTCATTATGAAGCCTCAAATGCGGAGAGGCGACGACTTGTGGCTTCGGTCTTGACTCGCCAACGAAGCGCTTCGTTGACAGTGTAGTATCAGTTGTTGTTTTGCGCTTTTAACCGCAGGGATGTGGGAGGAACGTTGCGCGGGCAGAGAGTATGTGCACGATATGTGAAATGCTGCATCACAACGCAGAACAGATCGAGAGACGTACAGAAAGCCAGTCATGGGGTTGATCACACCCCACCAATAACGTTCATTCAACTGCAAGGTTGTGCTGGAATGAAGGCAGCGTCATGCGCACAGTGGCTGACAAGGCAAGGTTATGTACCATGCATGTGCATTATCGCACATGAGAATTGAGCAGTAAGGTACGTTTTCTTTTAGGTGTCCGGGAGCCGTACTTCAATCAAGAAGCTGCAGACCCGAGGCGGAGCCACAGCGATTTGAGGATATATTGAGAAGCATATGGTGGCAATTCTGGGTGTCGTGTGCGCCCAAGTGTTTAAACTAGACTCGAAAGCAGTAGTCCAAAGCGGCCGAATTGCTTTGCAAAGTGGCATCAAAGTGTGATGATGTGCAGCCAGTACGTAAAAGCGAGGATGCTGAGCCTTTGGTTTTTACGACAGTAGCACAATGGAAGTTGCGTGGATACTGGAGAGGGTATGCCCGCCATATGTTTCAGTTGCGTTTGGGATATTTGTGTTGCCTGTATGTTGGGAAATGAAAAGAAATACGTCTTGCCCAGAGCGTTGGCGCGGCTACACGGATCGTTCGGGAAGGGGACTGCCAGTCGGTAGTGTTGTATGTGGGTGCCATCATTTTCAGACGCTCAGCAGCCGCTCTCTGCGTGGTTGGGTGCAAACGTCTTTCGGAAGCGTGCGGAATTAACTTTTGTTTAAATTAAAAACACGGAACCGCATGGTGGCGTTCTCCCAACAGACACTCAGGCGAACACCGACGTCTGCAGTTCGGTTCGCCGTTTTTTTGAGTTGCAACTGTGAACTATAGCAAAGTTTGTCTGCAGAGACCACGCCCCTCACACACGAAGTAGCTGCGTGACTTAGCTTCGCTGTTAACACTGGAGGCACATGGTGGTCTGCGTTATCTGAGTCGCCCAATATGCAACGCTAACGCCGTCACTGGGGTCTTTCCAAGACAGTGTTCCCGGGCATAAAAGCCCACGCATATTGCCAGTCGTCAGAAAGAAGAATGTTTGTTGCAGGGAGTAGGCGTTATTTTCTGGA
This sequence comes from Eimeria tenella, assembly GCF_000499545.2. NCBI lineage: Eukaryota > Apicomplexa > Conoidasida > Eucoccidiorida > Eimeriidae > Eimeria > Eimeria tenella. The sequence continues at coordinate 1,446 of NW_013545977.1, forward strand.
AAGCGTCCCCAAGTGATAAAGGGCATCGTAAAGCCGGGAAGCGCGCTTGCCTCAGTGACCAGAATCTTGACCTGATTTCCTGCAGCTCGTCATTGTACTTGGTGAGCAGCTTGTGTGAATTTATTTCAGCCTGGAGAAGGATGCATTTGCAGCATATTGGCTTTGTTTCTCGTCAGCGGCTGTGGGCAGAACGGCGCAGCCGAGGTTGAGAAATGCTTGTGGGTGTGTTTGGCGTGTTCTTCAAACTCAGAAGTCCTCTTGCGTTCATTCATGAACAGAGGAGTACTGTCCAGAGCGATCAGCTATACGCAGTTTGCTTCAAGTCTATCGGTAAGCTTGTGCGTATGCGGCATACGAACGCCAGACGTTTCGCCAAGAAAAGAGGAAAACATTTAGTCGCGTCACATGTGCCACCTGGTTTCACTGTCGCAGCCTTCGCCATGTGTGGCGTGGCACAGTGCCGCTATGTGAACCTACGCCAGGATTCGATGAGGCATGTCTCCCAGCTACGCTGGCAGAGAATGTGTCGTTTTGCAAAGCCGGCCTGTGGGTTGCTTCGCAGAGTTTACAGCTGCGCCACCTCCATGTCCAGTCGCTTTGAGTTGCCGTGAAGCAAAGCCACACGCTGTGTGTTTCCCGTGAGTCTGAGCCTTCGCTGGACTGCTGCCAGTTTGACTTGGATTCCTTTCTATTTGTAGCTAAGCAGATATTGAACCTTTGCAGTAGCAATGCTGGCATCCCAAAGATTCATTTTTCGCATGTGCTGTGCAGCCTCTACGTGAATGACGAAGACTCTGTTCTTTTCCCTCAAGTGTGCACATCGTGATGCAGACATTGGCAGTTTCTGTGTCCGTTTATTGAGAACCGCTGGACTGAAGGAGTGCAACACGTTAGCTGCATGCTGTGTCGGTTCGAGTGATGTTTCCTTACTAATTATGGAAAGTTTGTTTTATTGTGTGAAGTCACGTGTGTGGAAAGCACAGGCGTGTTGGTTTTTATCGAAGGGACATGAAGATTTCGAGCTGTGCGCTCGTGGGATTTTCTATCTGCTGCTGCTCGATTTGCGCGAAGTATACGGATTGGCAAAAGGAGGGCCAGCGAGGAAAAAGCGTTGTGAGGATTGACGGTGCTGATTTTTGTGCGGGCAAAGTCCTTTCGCAGCCTGCAAAAAAATTTGGCCATAAATTGGCGTACTGCTGAGCAAATGCAGATTGCGTAATTCCCTATGCGGGTATTTATAATAATTGTGCCCTACAGGCTGCGCCGTGATTAGAAGCGCATAAACAGCTCAGTAGGTTATTTCGAGCATGCACCGTTTGGCAGGGAGTAGGCGTCGCGTCGAAAACAAAGCGTCTCTACTGGCGTTGTCGGTTGGGTCGATGCCGTGTTTCCTGCTGTCGCTAGAATCATCAGTTGCCTCGACAGTTCTGGGCATGCTGTGGCCTGCCACACACGCTAGCTGTTCTTCGCTCGCGCCACTCGTGGACCTGTGATGTGAACGACTGACGTGTTGTCATCAGGCGTCTTTTCGCGCACGTTTTGTCACGCGATTTGTATGCTTCGACGAAACACGTTTGGCTGCAATGCGTGCAATGATGCCTGGTGTGTTCTCCACCTCATTATGAAGCCTCAAATGGAGAGAGGCGACGACTTGTGGCTTCGGTCTTGACTCGCCAACGAAGCGCTTCGTTGACAGTGTAGTATCAGTTGTTGTTTTGCGCTTTTAACCGCAGGGATGTGGGAGGAACGTTGCGCGGGCAGAGAGTATGTGCACGATATGTGAAATGCTGCATCACAACGCAGAACAGATCGAGAGACATACAGAAAGCCAGTCATGGGGTTGATCACACCCCACCAATAACGTTCATTCAACTGCAAGGTTGTGCTGGAATGAAGGCAGCGTCATGCGCACAGTGGCTGACAAGGCAAGGTTATGTACCATGCATGTGCATTATCGCACATGAGAATTGAGCAGTAAGGTACGTTTTCTTTTAGGTGTCCGGGAGCCGTACTATAATCAAGAAGCTGCAGACCCGAGGCTGAGCCACAGCGACTTGAGGATATATTGAGAAGCATATGGTGGCAATTCTGGGTGTCGTGTGCGCCCAAGTGTTTAAACTAGACTCGAAAGCAGTAGTCCAAAGCGGCCGAATTGCTTTGCAAAGTGGCATCAAAGTGTGATGATGTGCAGCCAGTACGTAAAAGCGAGGATGCTGAGCCTTTGGTTTTTACGACAGTAGCACAATGGAAGTTGCGTGGATACTGGAGAGGGTATGCCCGCCATATGTTTCAGTTGCGTTTGGGATATTTGTGTTGCCTGTATGTTGGGAAATGAAAAGAAATACGTCTTGCCCAGGGCGTTGGCGCGGCTACACGGATCGTTCGGGAAGGGGACTGCCAGTCGGTAGTGTTGTATGTGGGTGCCATCATTTTCAGACGCTCAGCAGCCGCTCTCTGCGTGGTTGGGTGCAAACGTCTTTCGGAAGCGTGCGGAATTAACTTTTGTTTAAATTAAAAACACGGAACCGCATGATGGCGTTCGCCCAACAGACACTCAGGCGAACACCGACGTCTGCAGTTCGGTTCGCCGTTTTTTTGAGTTGCAACTGTGAACTATAGCAAAGTTTGTCTGCAGAGACCACGCCCCTCACACACGAAGTAGCTGCGTGACTTAGCTTCGCCGTTAACACTGGAGGCACATGGTGGTCTGCGTTATCTGAGTCGCCCAATATGCAACGCTAACGCCGTCACTGGGGTCTTTCCAAGACAGTGTTCCTGGGCATAAAAGCCCACGCATATTGCCAGTCGTCAGAAAGAAGAATGTTTGTTGCAGGGAGTAGGCGTTATTTTCTGGAAAGCGTCCCCAAGTGATAAAGGGCATCGTAAAGCCGGGAAGCGCGCTTGCCTCAGTGACCAGAATCTTGACCTGATTTCCTGCAGCTCGTCATTGTACTTGGTGAGCAGCTT
>NW_013545978.1:0-4830 GCF_000499545.2 Eimeria tenella
GGTTTAGGGTTTAGGGTTTAGGGTTTGGGGTTTCAGGCCTCGCTGAGCTACAAACGAAATCGGAAGATTTTAATTTTCGATTTAAACGCCGAAGCAGATTGGAAAGCAACAGCAAGAGACCAGCAGCAAAACTTTCTCGCAGGTCGGTTTTAATTAATTAATTAATTAATTTTTTAATTTAATTTTATTTATTTTATTTTGTTTTTCCCTTTGTTTTCTTTTTTTGGCGTTGTTTTGTTTTCTTTTTTGCCTCTTTTTGCTCTCTCGAATAAGTCCTTTTTGTCTTGTTTGGAGGACCCTGCAGCAGCAGCAGCAGCAGCTGCTGCTGCTGCAGCTGCTGCTGCAGCTGCTGCGACTGTACCAGTGGCTGCTGCAGCTGCTGCCGTCCATTATGTCTCTGCCCCTCACGGCTAGCGCAGCAGCCCTTCACACCTCTCCTGCTGCTGTTGCTGCTGCTGCTGCTGCTGCTGCTGCAGACTCGCGGGGGCGGCTGTGCATTAGGGACTTCACAGAAGACAGCAGCAGCTGCAGCATTTCATTTTATGGAGATGGGCGGCTGCCGCCGCAGCAGCGAATTGATGCAGCAGCAAAGAAGGAGGGGCCCCCCTTGATACGGGATTTGCTGCAGGCCTTTGCCCAGGAGATCCGGGAGAGGTGAGGGCCCTGCTGCTGCTGCTGCAGCAACAGCTGCTGCTGCTGCTGCAGCAACAGCTGCTGCTGCTGCTGCAGCAACAGCTGCTGCTGCTGCTGCAGTGCCTGCGGCGCCCAACGCAGCTGCAGCAGACGGAACGCGTGCTGCTGCACGCACCGGCGTAGCAGTAGTTCTGCTGCTGCTGCTGTCACAGTTGCTGCTGCAGCATAAGTTCTACAGTCTTTACTGCTGTTTCAGCAGCAGCAGCAGCAGCAGCAGCAGTGGCACTGGCCCCGCTCAGCTGTAACGGCCTCACTGCAACGCAAACAACGCCTTGGCTTATTTGCAGACTTATGACTAGGCTACTACTCCCACACAGCTGCTGCAGAGCACGGCAGCAGCAGCTGCAGCAGCAGCAGCAGCAGCAGCGGTAGCTCTGTAGCCCGGGGCTTAGCCAGGCTCCAGTAGATCCTCAGCAGCAAATTAGCTGTCTCTAGACTGCAGCGCTGCTGCCTAGGCCCTAGGCTGTCGCTCGCTCTACTGTCCTCTTCAAGAAAACTAATCCAGCAGCAGCAGCAGCAGCAGCAGCAGCAAGCCGCAGCAGTAGCTGCAGCAAGCGGCAACAACAAAAGCAGCTACATAAGCTCGCTCTACTGGGTATTTAGGCCAACGGCCTACCTAGGGTTTATACAAAACATTTTTGCTGCCTCTCAGGGGCCCCTTGGGGGCCCCCTGGGGCCCCCTGGGGGGGCCCTGGGGGCCCCCTTAGCTGCAGTTGGGAGCTGCAGCAAACACACGTACGTCGGTGCAGCATGAAGAGGAACTTCAATTATTTTTTGTTGTTTTTGTTTTTGAGTTGTAGTTCCTCTTTGGCGTTGAATCAGGAGCATCGGGTGCTGCTGCAGCAGCAGCAGCAGCAGCAGCAGCAGCGTCGGGCGCAGCAGCGCACAGCAGCCGCAGCAGAGCGATGGCCGCAGGCCCTGCCGCTGCCTGGTGGGCCCGACGGGCCCTCGGGCTCACAACAGCTGCAGCAATTTATCACGGGCATGCCGCGGCAACAGCAACAACAGCAGCAGCAGCAACAGCAGCAGCAGCAGCGACTGGTTCTTGTGGCTCTCTTCGCCGCTTCTCTGCAGGGGCAGCAGTGGCCCCGGGCAGCAAACGCAGCGAGACCTCTCATGGTGCGCCTTCCAACAGCAGCAGCAGCAACAGCAGCAGCAGCAGCAGCAGCAGCAGCAGGCCCAGCCGCCACTTGCTGCAGCTGTGCGAGGAAATTGTGTCTCTGTCTCAAAGCGAGGCTGACGCCTTCTGCGCTGAAGTGCAGTACCGCCTGACTCCCGCAGCAGCAGGGGCCCCGCGGCCAGCAGCAGCAGCAGCAGCAGCAGCAGCAGCGCCAGCTAGACGGGGCCCCCTGCTCCCCCTCTGCCCCTTTCCCCACCCCATGGGCCTCTTCTTAGGGGCCTCGCCTCTGGGGGTTTTGGGGGTGCAGCAGCAAGCAGCAGTGCCGCTGTGGTTCTCGCTGCTGGCAGCAGCACAAACCCTAAACCCTAAACCCTAAACCCTAGGGCGTAAGGAGGCCGTCGTGAGTATACCCTGGACACACCTGACGCGGCCGAAGGCAGCAACATTTTTTAGGTGTTGCTGCTGCTGCTGCGGCGGCGGCTGCAGCAGCACTAGCAGCAGGCTTTCCTGCGGCGGCAGCAGCAGCAGCAGCGCCTGCTGCTGCTGCTGCTGCGGTGGCTGCAGCAGCAGATGCCGCTGCAGCTGTTTGCATGCAACGTACCATAAAGGAAGTTTGCCGCCCCCCACTCTCCGCCTTGTAAAGCGACTAGCTGGGCAGCTGGCTAGCTAGCTAGGCAGCTGGCTAGCTAGCTGTACATCTATCTAGCTAGCTAGCTGTACGCCTAGCTAGCTAGCTAGCTAGCTAGCTAGCTAGCTAGGTAGCTAGGCAGCTAGCTAACTGGATATGCATTTAGCCAGCTAGCTAGGAAGCTAGCTGCTCCAGCTAGCCATCCACCTAGACTCTTACAAAGCTAGATTGTTCCCCAGCCGCTTGGCTAGTCAGCTAGCCAGCCAGCTGGCTAGCCAGCTAGCTAGCTGGCTAGCTACCTGGCCAGCTAGCTAGCTGGCTAGCTAGCTGGCTAGCTAGCCAGCCAGCCGGCCACGCAAGCAGCTAGACAGCCTACTCGCCCAATAGCTAGGGAGGCGAACATCTAGCTAGCTAGCTAGCTAGCTAGCTAGCTGGCGGTGCAGCTGTGCCAGCTGTTTGCTAAAACTGGAGGGATGTGGGTGCCGCAGTGCCCCAACAGTCCTTTCTGCTGCTGCTGCTGCTACTGCTGCTGCTGCATGCAGCCCTAGCCCAGCGCCTCCAAGCGCTGCAGCAAATGGAGCTGCGGCTGCTGCAGCGGCAGCTGCAGCAGCAGCTCTTCCTGCAGCAGCTGCACGCAGCCCCGGCCCCTCCAAGCGGCTGCAGCAGCAGCTGCAGCAGCAGCCGCAGTAGCAGCTGCAGCAGCAACTGCAACACCAGCTGCAGCAGCAACTGCAACACCAGCTGCAGCAGCAACTGCAACACCAGCTGCAGCAGCAGCTGCAGCGCCAACTGCAGCAGCAGCTGCAGCAGCAGCAGGGGCTTGAGAAGGGGCCCTCCCCAAGCCTTCAGGGTCACCTCCGGCGCCCTCATATACATCTATAATAAACATCATAAAAAGTATAATTATAATTATAAATTATAATTATAATTATAATTGTAATCATCACAAATATTATTAACGAATAAAATGTATATGCATTTGTAGATAGATACACTGGCGGCTATGGATCTAGAAGCTGCAGCAGCAGCTGCTGCAGCAACTGCTGCAGCAGCAGCAAGTGATGCAGAACTTGCTGCTGCTGCATAAGCAAACAGCAGCTGAAAAGGCCTGGAACCCTGGGGCCCACCAAATGACCTGGGGGCCCCCTAAGACCCACTGGTACCCTCAATTGGGGGGCCCCCTCAGCAGGGGGCCCCTCAGCTGGGGGCCCCTCAGAGCTGGGGGCCCCCCTGAGACCCACTGGTACCCTCAATGTGGGGGCCCCCTGAACTGGGGGCCCCCCAGAGTTGGGGGCCCCCCTCTGCTGGTCACCAGAAGGCCTCGGGCTCTTCTGCGGTCGGGTCTGTCTGCTGCTGCAGCTGCTGCTGCTCAGGTGCATCATCCCCCTCAACACTGCTGCTGCTGCTGCTGCTGCTGCTGCTGCTGCTGGGGGTCAGCAGTGCTGCTGGGGGCCCCCAGACCGCCGGCCAGCGCGGCGGCAAAAGAGAAGCCTGGAGGGTCGGGAGGAGGCCCTTGGGCAAACACCAAAACTTGTCGCCCCCTTGAATCTACAAGCAGCAGCAGCAGCAGCAGCAAATGCAGTAGCAGCAGCAGTAGCGAATGCAGCAGCAGAGGAAGCAACGAATGCAGCAGCAACAAATGCAGCAGCAGCAGCAAATGCAGCGGCAGCAAATGCAGCAGCAACGGCAGCAGCAGCAAGTTCAGCTGCGTTTCCAGGCCCCCTCCGCCTCGCTGAAGACAGTCCATGCCACTGTTGAACGCGGAAGGGTTTAGGGTTTAGGGTTTAGGGTTTAGGGTTTAGGGTTTAGGGTTTAGAGCAGTGCACACCTTCATAGGAACCTGCAGCAGCTGCGGCAAGGCAAAGCGAAAGAGGAAAGCCTCCGAGCCGCCGCAGTCATCACCCTGCAGGAAGCAAAACCCCAAAGGCAGCAGCAGCAGCAGCAGCAGCAGCAGCAAGTGCAGCAGCAGTGGCAGCAGTCAAACGCAAACATTCAGGTGAACCAGAGATACGAAAAGCAGTAGCAGAAACCAGCCCAGAGTCACCATTACCTTGACCCAAGCCGTAAACCCTAAATCCTAAACCCTAAACCCTAGACCCCAAACCCTTAACCCTAAACCCTAAACCCCAAACCCTACCGGCGCTGCGACGCAGTCAATCAGCTGCACACAACCCAGCACACATCGCGTTGGGTACTGAGAAGGAAAAGGCGGCAGGCAGGGGGGCCCCCCGGGGGGCCCCCCTTGGGGGGCCCCGGGGGGCCCCCCAGCGAGGCCCTCTGCAGCAGCCTGCAGCATCTTTTGCTGACACGAGGCCTCCGCCAGGGAAATGACGGGGGCAGTTGCTGCATCTTCTGATGCGTGGATCCACAGCCTGAACAAGCAGCAGCA
>NW_013545979.1:0-4768 GCF_000499545.2 Eimeria tenella
CTGCTGCTGCTGCTGCTGCTGCTGCTTCTGTTTTGGGGCCCGATTTGCCTATAGGCAGGTCCCCGAAGAAGCCAGGCACATGAGTCTGGCCTTCGCTGCTGCTGCGGCTGCTGCTGGGGTAGTTTGCTGCTGCTGCAGCTGGTGCGTAGGCTCTGCTGTGCGCTGCAGCGAGGCCAGCCAGCTGCTGCTGCTGCTGCTGCTGCTTGGGAGGTAAGTAGAAAGTTGCTGCTGCTGCTTGCATGCAGTACACCTCGGTGGCGCTCTCGCGCACGTCGACTGCGTCGAAGGGCTGTCCCAGGGCTTGCTGCTGCTGCTGCTGCTGCTGCTGCAGCAGCAGCAAAGATGGCTGCTGCTGCTGCTGCGGCAGCCTTATTGAATTCATCAAGTTGGGGGCCCCGGGGGCCCCCCCCCCAGGCAAAGTAGTCCACCATTCCGGCTGCGTGAGTTCTACGGGGGGCTCCTGCGAGTTAGTAGAAAACAAAATTAGGGTTTAGGGTTTAGGGTTTAAGGTTTAGATTTGAGACGGTGGGTAGAGCTCAGGCATGAGGAAGTTGTGAGGGTTCTGAGCGTTTGAAAAAGCTTGGAGGGGGGTTTAGGGTTTAGACGAGCGTTTAGGGTTTAGACGAGGGTTTAGGGTTTAGAGGAGAGTTTAGGGCGCAGAGGAGAATCTAGGATTTAGAGGAGGGTCTAGGGTTTGGCAGAGGGTCTAGGGTTTAGAGGAGGATTTAGGGTTTGGTGAAGGTTTTAGGGTATAGAGGAGGTTTTAGGGCTTAGAGAAGGGTTTAGGGTTATGAGAAGGGTTTAGGGTTTAGAGGAGGGTTTGTGGCCAAGGGCAGGTCGAATTAGGAATTGGGGAGTTGTAGGGTTTAAGGAGCAGGAAGGGTGTAGGGTTTGAGCATCCGGGACGAGGTTCAGCTAAAATTAGGGTTTAGGGTTAAGGGTTTAGGGTTTAGGGTTTTGGGTTTACTTTACAGAGCCCGAGTGTGCGGAAGAGGCAAAAGGGGTCGATTGTCATTGTGGAAGGTTTGAGGTGTACGTACACCTGAGCTTCGAATATAATGGGCCTCTACTTTTCCCTCTTTGCCTCTTTAGAATAAAGAAGCAGTTGCTGCTGCTGCTGCTGCTGCTGCTAAACGGCGTTGTATCTGGAGTGTACGTACACTCAAGACTGCTGCGGCTGGCCGGCCCTCGGCTGTTTGGCGGAGGGCGTCCGCGCCCTTGGGCTTTTTCCGGCTCTTTTTTCTCTATTTTAGCCCCAAATTGTGCTTAAATTGACTCTTTGTGATGAAAACGAACCCAAAAACGCGAAAGAAAGGCCAAGTTTCAGGTGTACGCGCACCGCGAGGTCCGGCGGCGCCGCCGACACGTTGGGTGGGCGCCGTGGTGCGGTGTACGTACACCCCAGCTCATAGTGAGCTGAAATACAAAATCAAACCATTTAAATAAATTAAATTCTTATTTTAAAAGTCAAAATAAAGCGAAAAAAGAAAAAAAAACGCAGAGGGAGCGCCATCAGGCATTCGTCAGCCCCGGCGGCGCCGCGACTGCCGCCTGCTGCTGCTTTAAAAACCAATTTAACGCCGAACGAACTGCAAATTAAAATAAAGTTTTTATTTATTTAATTAATTTAATTAAATTATTATTTTAAAAAGAGACAAGTTTGCAGACAAAGAGCGCTGCTGCAGCCACCCGCAAAATCAGCTGCTGATGAGCTATGCTGCCTCAGAATTCAGTTCTTTTATTTTGGGATTTTTACTTCAAATTTTTTGAATTTTAAATTCTTTTTCTTTTATTCTTTTCAAAAAATTTATTTTCTCTTCTTTAAATTCATTTTCATCCAAAGGGCTCGAAAAGAGTGGACAGAGCAGCAAAAGGCATAACCCAAAAAATTAATTTTATTGTCTATTTAATTAAATAAATAAAATTAATTATTCAATTCAAATAATTTGTTCTGCTGCCAAAAAAAGAATTTAACTTTCCTCTTTACGCAACAGAACAAAAACGACACTTCTGCTGCTCTTTGTTTCAGGTGTATAGGCAGCTGCTCACCTGTCCCTAGTTGAAACAACTAACTAAAACAGCAGCAGCGCAGCAGCAGCAGCTGCAGCAGCTGCAGCAGCAGCTGCTGCAGCGGCAGCAGCAGATGTTGCAGCGGCGGACGCTGCAGCCGATCGCCCAGTGGCAAATTCAGAGCTTTGGTCTTGCTGGGATGCAAAAAGCGCTTGACCTGGCAAACCCAAAACCCTAAACCCTAAACCCTAAACCCTAAACCCCGAAACCCTAAACCCTAAATACTGTGCCGCGGCGCTTGCAAAGCTCAGACACGAGGCCATTCGGGCGAAATAAGTGGGAGCAAAGGCCAAAAAAAATAATTTTAGAATTTTATTTGTATAAACTTTGAATCAGCACTGAGCTGGCTAAATCCTGGAAACGTAATTAGGTGCATCGGCTAGGAAAGTAGTCGTTTTAGGGTTTAGGGTGTAGGGTTTAGGGCCTAGGGTCTAGGGTTTAGTGTTTAGGGTTTAGGGCTCAGGTAGCTACAAAAGATCCCTCTAGCTCAAATGCCCATGCCAGAGAGGCGGCTAGAAAGGCTCGAAGGTTTGGGGCTTAGGGTTTAGGGTTTAGGGTTTAGGGTTTAGGGTTTAGGGTTTCCGGAGCTAGGCAGTGTCTTTCTAGCTCAAATGTTCAAATCAGAGAAGCTGCTAGAAAGGCTTTAGGGTTTAGTGTTTAGGGTTTAGGGCTCAGGGTCTAGGGCTTAGGGTTCAGTGTTCGGGGTTTAGTGTTTAGGGTTTAGTGTCTTGTGTTTAGGGTTTAGGGTTGTAGGTTTAGGTAGCTGCGCAGCACCGCTTTAAATAAAAAGCCTGAGTCAGAGCACCAGCTAGAAAGCATTTAGGGTTTAGGGTTTAGGGTTTAGGGTTTAGAGCTTAGGGTTTGGAAAGCTAGGCAGCGTCTCTGAAATCAAAAGCCAAAATAAGAGCAGCAGCTAGAAAGGCTCGAAGGCTTAGAGTTTAGGGTTTAGGGTTTAGGGTTTAGGGATTACGGTTTAGGGTTTGGCATTTGGGATTTAGGAAGCTAGGCAAACTCTAGCGTAAGTGCCTTAAATCAAAACAGCGGCTAGGAAAGCTTTCACATTTACTTTTTAGGGTTTAGGGTTTAGGGTTTAGGGTTTAGGGTTTAGGGTTTAGGTAGCTAGGCAGCTTCTCTCTAGCTCAGATGACCTAAACTAGAATTTATTTAGGGTGTAGGTTTTAGGGTTTAGGGTTTAGGGTTTAGGGTTTACAGTTCGGATCTCTTCTGGGCGTGGGCCCGGTCTTGGAAACGGAAGCCTTTTACAAAACCATTAGTTTCGAGGTTTCAGGGTCTAGGGTTTAGGGTTTTAGATTTAAATTGCTGGATTTAGGGTTTGGGGTGTGGGCTTTAGGGTTTAGGGTTTAGGGTTTCGAGTTTGTAGTCAGCGAGCCACTGGAAGGTCACTTGGGACCACCGATTTCGGGTGAGGCTATTGAGGGTGTCTCGGGCTTGAAACCCAAACGCTAAACCCTAGATTTAAAACCCTAAAAAAGGGTTTAAAATCTTGAGCTTTAATTAGGGTTTAGAGGGGCTTCAGCTGCCGGGCCAGCGGCTAAGGTCTGGTGAGGCGGGTGGCTCGCTGAAGGGTTTGGGGGGCTAAACCCTTGAAAAAGGTTTAGGGTTTAGGCCTTAGGGTTTTGAAATGCGGGATAAAAGCCTAATTTTCCGGGCTTAAAATGCACTGCCGAGGGCCTGAAAATTACGGTTTAGCGTTAAGGGTTTAGGGTTTAGGGTTTAGGGTTTGCGGCACGCGAGTGGTCGGCGGCGGTCTGCTGTGCTGCACAGCGCTGGCTGTTTGCTGTTGGCCGGCGTGGCCCTTCAGTTTGAGATCTTCTGCACCATTTTATATTTTAAATTGAATTTAAATTGAAAACAGTAATTAAATAAAGTTTCTTTTTTACAATGAGGGCCTTTTTCCGCGGTGTGAGCGGCCGCAACTGCAGCAGCAGCAGCAGCAGCAGCAGCTGCTTCGATGGGACCCTGTTTGCTCTGTCGGCGCTGCTGCTGCTGCTGCTGTGCCCTCCCGCTGCAGCAGTTGGGCCAGGACTGCAGCAGCAAATAATAAGTGGGAGCAGCAGCTCTTTTTCGGAGGAGGGGAGGTCCTCCGTCTGGGGTGTACGTACACCTGAAGAGGCCCCTGCTGCTGCTGCGCGCGGCTCCGCGCTGAACCCCGCAGCAGCAGCAGCAGCAGCCGAGCCGGGCGCGAGTCTGCTGCAGCTGGGGCGGGGCCTGCTGCGCAGCGCGAAGTCGCGGCTGCAGCAGCGCCGCAGGGAGCGCCGGCGGCAGCAGCAGCTGCAGCGGCTGCTGCCTTTCCTCGCGCTGCAGCAGCACGGCCGTTTGGCCCTCAACTCCGAACTTGTTTCAATTCAAGAAGCTTTAAAAGGGGAGCAATTTGTGGGGCCCCGTGGCCGCCGCTACATGGTGACTTCAGTGTTGGCTTTCCGTCCTTTATTTCTGTACGTGCAGGTGGAGGCCCCCTCGGGGGCCCCCGAGGAGGGTACAGCTGCGGGGGGCCCCCCGGGGGGTCCCCCGGGGGGCCCCCGGCGGGGGCTGCGCAGAGGCTCGCGCAAGGCCCGGGGGGGGCCCCCTGGGGGCCCCCAAAAGGGGCCCAGCTTCACCGTGAGGTTCCCAGTAACTGCTGCTGCACCTGAAGACGTGTCTGTGGAGGAAGCAGCAAAAGAAGCAGCAGACGCGGAGC
>NW_013545980.1:0-4406 GCF_000499545.2 Eimeria tenella
GCAGCAAAGATGGAAAACTTGTTGTTGCACATGATGACGATTTGCTGCGGGTCACGGGGAGGCCCCTGAGGATTTCGGAGACAAACTTCCAAGACCTCCCGCCCCTGCTGCCCTCCCACTTGCTGCAGCAGCGCCAGAAGCGCCCCAACCCGCAGCAGCAGCAGCAGCAGCAGCAGCAGGGGGAGGGCCGCGGCGAAGACGGCCTGCGCGAGCGCCACCCGCAGCAGCAGCAGCAGCAGCAGCAGCAGCAGGGCGCGCCCGTGGACGGGGAAACGCGCGCCGAGCGCGCCCAGCAGCCGCCGGAGCCGCAGCAGCCGCAGCAGCCGCAGCAGCAGCAGCAGCAGCAGCAGGAGGAGGAGCTGCTGATGGAGTTCTACCCGGAGTTTGTTTCTTTTCCGCGCTGCTTCGGGGCCGAGAAGATCCCGCTGCTGGAAGAAGTTTTCGAAAAGTTCCCGGGGGCCCTCATCAACGTGGACTTGAAGGGGCCCCCCTGTGCTGCTGCAGTGGGGGCCCTTGTGGGGCTGACAGCAAAGTACGGGCGGCAGCAGCAAACAGTGTTTGCGGGCTTCGACCAGGACAAGTTGCTGCAGATCAAGCAGCAGCTTCCTGCTGCAGTTGTGGCTGTGGGGCCCCGCCGCACTTTGCTGCTGCTGCTGCTCTACTACACCGGGCTGCTGCCCTTCTGCAGCATTTGGGAAGATGTCTTCGAGCTGCCGGTGTCTTACTCTTATTTGCTGCGGGACAGTCTGCGCGCAGCAGCAGCAGCGCGGCGGCGCTGCAGCAGCAGCAGCAGCCGCTGCAGCAGGTGGCTCGCGCGGCTGGGGTGTACAGACACCGCAGCAAAGGCCCGCGCCTGGCTCTCCTTCGCACTTCTTTGTAATCCCAGTTTTATTTCTTCTCTCAAAAGAAGAGGACTTTTAGTTTTGGGTTGGGTTGCAAATTCCGAAAAAGAGTTCCAAGATGCTTTTTACAGAATAGGCTGCCACGGGGTCATGACCGACAGACCCAGCTGCCTCCAGGCCTGGCTTGCTGCTGCTGCTGCTGCTGCTGCTGCAGCAGCAAAGGGCCGCCCGGCGGGGGCCCCGCCCGCCCCCAAGCGAGACTGAACCTGCCCCGAACGGGGCCCCCAGCGCCGGGGGGCCCCCAAACCCCGGTGGGGCCCCAGCCTCGCTGGGGCCCCCAACGGCTCGGGGGGCCCCCGGGGGGCCCCAGAGCCTTGTGGAAGCCCCCAAGGACTCTGGGGGCCCCGAGGGTCTTTTGAATAACTCCGAAAGCATTAGGGGCCCCCAAACCATTAGGGTACTGGTTGCCAATGCACACTTCCTCGGGGGCCCCCGAGGGGGCCCCCACCTGGCCTCTTCTGGGGGGCCCCCCGAACCAAGCAGGGGCCCCAGCGCGTCCTGGGGGCCCCCCGTTGATTCCCTGGGGGCCCCATCTTGGGGCCTCCTGAAGGGGCCCCCCAAGATGGAGCCGATTGCCTGGGAGCCCCATCTTGGGGGCCCCTGAAGGGGCCCTGGGGACCCCTAAGGGGCCCCCGGGGCCCCCCGAAGGGCCTTCAGGGGGCCCCAAATGCTGCTGTGTTGCGGATACTTCTTGTGTCTCTTTGCATGCATTATTGCGCTGCTATAAAGTGTCTCTTTGGGTCTTTTGCCTTCTCGAAAAAAAGCCAAAAAGGTTCTTTTCGGGTTTCCGGGGGTCCCTGCATGCATGCGGCTGGGCTGTGGGGGCCCCCTCGCATGCAAAGAGGCACTGCATGCAGCCCCGAACTGGGGCTCTGCATGCAGCGCATGCAGGCAAAGTCGCGTGTGCGCATGCATGCAAGTTTGGGACTTCTTTATTTTGCAAATGTGCGCATGCAAGTGGAAGTATATAAATGAAAAAGGCCCTAATAATGCATTTTTGTGAATATTGAAATGCACGTAAAAGGAATATTCACTTTATTCATTTATTTGCACAAGTGCTTCCTTTAAACACACAGACATGTGCAGAAACTTTCACATTTATGTATACATATGCGTGCATATTATATATATATATAATATATACTATATATATTATATATATAGTGTATATATTATATATTATATATTATTTATATATATATAATATATATATAGCTGCGCCTCTGTATACATTATGAAGATGCTATGTATATATATATATAATATTTATTTATTCCCCTCTATAATGTCTCTATCTTTATGTAAATAATAAATAAATATGTATATATATATTATATATATGTATATGTACAAAGATGTAACTCTCAGTGCTAAATAAATAAAACAAGTTTTGGCGCCAGCATCTTTTCCGGCGCTGACAAGAAAACAAAAAGAAAGGCGAAACTTTTCTTTTGCCGTTTTGGGCTGCTGCGTGCGCAGCGACCAAACGCATGCATGCATGCATGCATGCATGCAACCAAACGCATGCATGCATGCATGCATGTATTCATGCATGCAACCAAACGCATGCATGCATGCATGCATGTATGCGTGCATGCAACCAAACGCGTGGATGCATGCATGCATGCATGCATGCAGCCAAACGCATGCATGCACGCATGCATGCATGCATGCGTGCGTGCGCGCATGCAAGCAAATGATTGCTTGCATGCATGCGTTTGCTCGCACGCATGCGCAGTCTTGGGGCTTTGTAACTCAGGCACTTTCCAGACCCCTGCGCGTCTGTTTCTGCATGCAAACATGCATGCAAACTGATGAATGTGAAGATTTATTCCAAAATTTAAATATTATTTTGATTGTTTATCCAAATTTGATGCATGTTTCGAGTTCAGAATGCTTATAGTGCTTCTGTGTGTCTGGAAGCGTCAGGTGTACATACACCTGGAAGAGCGGAGTCGCCGGGTGTCTGTACACCGGTGCAAATGAGATGAAAATAAAGTTATTTCAGTTGTGTTAAATATTAGTTATAAATTAATATAAATTAAATCCATCTGGCCTCTGGTATAATAATCTACTTTTCCCCTATAAACCGGGGATTGGCGAGGGTGTACATACACCTGAAAGCAAATGAAGTCGTTATTATTTCATTTTTAGTATTTCTAGATTGTTTTGTTTTCCGGGCATAGTCTACAAACAAATATACTCAATAAAAATTTATATGCACACATATATATATGTATATCTATATGTGCATAATTATATTAAAAAAGCAGTATCTGTATACGATAGATATGAATTAAAAATGCAAAAGTTTATATATACATATATAAACACATCCATATATAAACATGCATTTTTCACTGATATTATCGTACATAGGCGTTCCTTTAGTTAGAAATAGTTTATTTGTGAAAATATGTTTTTGAAAATTTATTTCTTTTTATTTATTCTTTTTTAGCGTGTTCTTGTAGGTACGCCTCTAGCTTGTCTCTCTTCAAAGACCGGCATCTAATTAGCTGGGAAGTGCAAATATATAAATATTTATATATTTGTTTATTTTTTATTTTATTAACTTGTTTATCTATTCATTTACAACTGTAAATGCATATATACATGTGCGTATATAAATCTAAAGTGTCTTATGTCCAGCAACTAAACATTTGTCTGCGCATGCATGCATGCATGCATGCCTATTCGCATGCATGCAAACTAAATAAAAAACATATTATATATTTTTTAAAATAATAAAAGTATTTACGCATTCATATTACACATATCTTCCACGTATTTGCTTTATATGCGTCGATTGTATATATAAATATAAACTTACATACATATATATATGTATATATAAATATATATATATATATATATTTCCACATGTATACACTTTATATAATTAGATGTATATGTATAATTATGTGCAAATATATTAGAATATCTATTCTTTAGAGTAATACCTTTTATATTTATTTATAAGCATATATGTGTTATACATTCCCTGCATATGTACTCTATATGTGCATATTTCTACATTGATACTTCTGTCCATATGCATGCATGCATGCATGCATGCATACAAGTCTATATGCATATAAGTGCCTCTAGAAGCATTTGTCGACAAATATATAAGTACCTCAAGCATGCGGGCATGCATGCATGCAAACATGCACATATACTTGCATGCATGCATGCATGCAAGTATATGGCATGCATGCGTGCATGCAAGTATATTTGCACATATGCATGCAGATGAGAATTTCTGCATTTTCTTCTTTTCGGATGAGAACAAATCGAGACTCAAGGAGACACTTTTGAAGTCCGAAAAAAAAGAAAACCTGTTGCTGCTGCTGCTGCTGTCGCTGCTGCTGCTGTCGCTGCTGCTGCTGCTGCTGCTGCTACCTACCGTTCTGCCTCCTACGCTAGAGATGCACTTTTCCACACTACTCGCCAGCCGCGCCAGCAGCTGCAGCAGCATCAGCAGGCGCTGCTGCTGCAGCAGCT
>NW_013545981.1:0-4405 GCF_000499545.2 Eimeria tenella
CACAGACCTCAGTGATGCCTTTGTCTTCACTTTAACCCCCAAGCCAAACGCCTTTTGGTGGACCGGCAAAAACTCGGCGTTTCTGCGAGTCCGCAGCGACGGAATATTTCTGGGCAGCGACGGGTAATTTCTTGATTTCCTTTTTACGTTTTTTCCTCTTTTTTTGTTTCTTTTTATCTTTTTTGTGACTTTTCGGCTCCTCTTTCTTTCCACTTCGCTCTGTGCTTCTATTCGTCCAACGAGGCAGCCCGTTGGGTCTTTTCAGATTTTTCTCTTTCCCTCTCCGCATTCAGCTCGTTCTGCTTTTTTTATTTCATAAATCGCCGTTCTTTCCTCTTTTTTCCCTTTTCAGTTCTTTTTCCTTTTCGTTAATCTTCTTTGACTGACTTCCCGCTCATTTCTCTTTATCTTTTCACCTTTTGCCGCCTTTTCTTGTCTCTTTTGAGTCTTTTGATTCAATCGCGTTTCGTTTCTTCGTTTTGCTTATTTGTTTTCTCCATCTCTTCGATCTGTCCTGTTCGATTTTTCTTTCTTTTTTGGACCTCATTGAATCCTTCTGTTTTTGCCCTTTATTGATTTGTTTTGCTCTTCACTTTTCGTTTACTACTTTATGAGCTTGAAGGCGTGGAGTTCAATTTTGTTGGCTAAGCTTGATGCTGCTTGACTGTGCTTGATTTTGCAACTTGTGTTTGTATTATTGTTGTATGTAGTACTATTTTCGGATTATTATTTCATGCATCCTTTTTTTTCCTCTTTCAAAGCAGCAGGGGCTGCTTCGTTTCATTGCATTATCTTGTTTCCTGTTGCAACTCTGCAGAGGCAGTTGTTTGCAGGGAAAGTGCAGGTGATCCTTTGCTTTTCGCATTTTTGTTATTTCTTGCAATCTCGAAGCTCTATTTGTTATTTTGCTTTTTTGCAATTTTTCGATGGTTGCTGCAGGGTCGCCTTGTGGGTGGACGCGGATCTGTCGCACTGCCGCAGCTACTCCTCGGCTTCCTTCAACTCTACTCCGCTGTTTACTTCAGAGTTTTCAGAGTGCAAGTTGATGGAAATAGAGGTTTGGGGACTGAGATAGCTGCCTGTTGCTTTGGCTGCTGCAGTGGCAGCAGGAACTCCCGTTGCAGCTCTAGCTGCTGCTGTGGAAACAGCAGCAGCTAGACAGCAGCTCATGTGCAGCTCTTGGCGTTGCTGCGGCTGCGGGAATAGCAGCAGCAGCTCTTTCTAAAGTAGCTGCGAAAAGCGCTGTTTCAGCAGCAGCTGCAGCTGCAGCAGCAGCACTACTAGCAGCCGTATCAGCAGAGCCAGCGGCAGCAGTGGCGTGGCGGTGAGGTCAGCAGCGGCAGCTACTGCAGTAGCTGCTGCTGCTGTTGTAGCAGGTCTAAGAGCAGCGCGGGACGCTGCTCTTGCAGCAGCAGCAGCAGCAGCTGGTGCTGCGGCCCAGTTGTGTTTTTTCTGCATTTTTTCCCTGGAGTCGCTGCACATGAGTGGCGGTTGGCCTCGTAGTATTTAAAAGGATTGCTGGATGGATACGCGTATTCTGATGAAATGAATTCATTAATTCTATATTTAGGACTATTTAATTTACTCGACCGTTTACCTCGCTTGCTGTTTGCATTGTCGCTGCTTGGCACCGCTACAGCGCACTCAGGTCACCCACCAACTTGCATGCAGAATCGAAAACCTTTTAAAAGTCCATTTAAGAAAACAGGAAATACAATTCAGAACAAATAACCATAAGTGGACCCGCAAAGTGAATATCGGCGGCTGCATGCGTTTTTCGTGCACGTGGGTATTGCATGCAGACACATATATATAGTGTGTATATGTTGTTTATAAAGTATGCCCACTGTATATAGAGTATTTTTTAATGTGTGCATGATGCATGCTCTGGGAATGCGCTTCCACGCGTACTGGGTAAGCATGCATGCAAATGCACGCAGGTATTGGTGCTTGTTTGAACATGCATAGGTCTACTGCCCTGCACAGACAAGTGAATCTCCCAGAAGTCTAAACATACATGCACTAATGATATAACACAAATAAAAACGCAAGAACATACACATATACACTTGTGCATGCAGATATGTCACACTTGCTTGTGCGCCATTTGCTGTGCCGCGTGCTGGGCGGGCTGGTGAGATGAACCGAGTTTGCAAAGTGAAAAGGCCGGATGCAGGCACGGGCTGTGCAATAAATGCATGCATGCGTGTACTGGCAGCCAATGCATGCATGCAGCCAATGCATACATGCATGCACTGGCTAGCCAATGCACGCACGCATGCATTTGAAGCTCATCCCTGTGCGTCACTGTCTGTACAGCTTACGTGTGCCCCACGTACATGTATAGACGCAAGCGGAGCTGCACAGCTGGAAATGCATGCAAAGTAAATTCATGCATGCATGCATGCATGCGTGCATGCATGCATGCATATAGGCTGTGGGGCTCCTACAGCAGCAGATCTGCGCATGCAAATGGCGAGCGTGCTGCAGGGGCTGTCGTTGGCTCTACTTTTTGCTCATTTGCTGGCGTCGCCCGGCGCAAGAGCTCAAAGATAGTGCCTGTCTTTCTATATTTTGTATTTATTTTTTATACTCCACAAACACACAAACGTTGCATGCATGAACGTGCTAGGTGTACTTACTCCTCAAGCTGCGGCTGCAAATGCTCATCTCAGTGCATAATTAGAAGCACTCTAAAGAAAAAAAATTGCGGCCTAAGTCCTCTCTTCGCAGCGTTATACAGGCAGCCAAAGCAGCAGCTACTAAAGCAGCAGCAGCAACAGCAGCAGCAACGGCAGCAACAGCAGCAGCAACGGCAGCAACAGCAGCAGCAGCATGTGCCGTTCGTCGAACGGTCACTTGCCTGCAGTGTATGTACATCTGGTTCATTTCTGTTGGCCCTAAGGCTTTGCTGTCTCCCCCCAACCAAAATACTGATTGGTAAATACATTTGTGAGCGTGGGAACTCAAAAATAACATTTAAATGTATATAAATGTGCGTAAGTACACAAATGAATGAACCCAAACAGTGGGGCCCCTCTACAGCCTCAGGGCCCTTGGGGCTTTGGGAACTTCAGGGGGCCCCTCTGGGGCCCCTTTGTGCCGCTGCTGCAGGCGGGTGGCCAGCAGCAGTTGCCGAAGGCGCAGCATATAGCGGTTTGCTGCAGCAGCAAGTGCTTCTAGGCCTTGTTCGTTCGGCAGCAACAGCAGAAGCGACAGGAGCTGCTGCAGCGGGGGTGAAACGGCCAGGCCCTCATGAAGCAACTGAGGCAGCAGCAACAACGAATCAATAAAAGCACTGCTGGGCACCGGCCTGGTGCTGTTAATGCTGCTTCTGTTCTTAGCAGCTGTTCCTACATGAAGCGCAGCGGGAGCTGACTGCGCGGTGCTGCTGCTTCCGCAGATGCTGCCTTCTTCACTTTCTGCGTGGCTGCCGCTGCTGCTTTGTCTGCCGTGGCTGCTGCTGCTGCTGCTGAGTGCGCCAGCTCCTCGTGCTGCTGCCTGCAAGAAGCAGCAAATTGCCGGCTGCTGCAGGCCCCCGGGCTCCACGTCAGCCTTTCCCTCAAGTTCCAGCAGCAGCGCCGGTGACAGTTGCTCGCCGCTCCTGCAGCAGCGGCAGCAGCAGCAGCAAAACGAGGCAGCAACTCATATCAAACCACGAATAGGCCTTTCCCAACAGCGGCACGCATTTGAAAAGCCACAGAATGCATACAAACAGATATAAACAAATCTCCCAGAACCACACTGTGAGAGTGCTACAAAAAGGAGCAGCAGCAGCGCACATACATACGTATGTACAAATAAATAAATAAATAAATAACAATTTACATTCTACATGCAGGTACGTGGCTATATGAATATGTGTATATATATACAGCACAAATATGCACACACTGCTATTGAATACGTATGTGCACACATATATGTCTATCCTTTACATATATATATGCAATATATATATTAGTATATATAGGTACACATGTATGTACTTATACTTTACTTACGTAAGTACATATAATGAGTATATTCATGCACTCAATATATACATATATATATACAAATGTATTCGTGTACTCATGCAAATAAACATATACATATATGTTTATATGCATGAGTGCACGAATATATTTGTATATATTATTACGTAATTACATAAGTATACAAATAAATATCTATGTATATATATACATATATATATGCATAGGCATATGTATATTTCTATACATATATATATATAATGTGTATGTGCACAGTGCAACGACCTCGTGCTGAATGTTGTCTCAAGAACACTTTGCATTTTTGCATTTGCCGTTTAATCTGATAGAAGTAACTATTTAAAAACAATATATTTAATATGTATATTCGTGTCAGGATCTGAAGGTCACTTTGGGGTGCCTCGCCACGC
>NW_013545982.1:0-4739 GCF_000499545.2 Eimeria tenella
GGGTTTAGGGTTTAGGGTTTAGGGTTGTTTGTTTGCACAGATTTGCCTTGCCCGCGGCCGGCTGACACCCTCGTGTCCGAAAGCAGATCCAAAGGCAGCAGCAGCGGCAGCAGCAGCAGCAGCAAAGGGGGGAGCCGCAGCTGCTGCAGCAGATTCGCCCCCCTGCTGTACCCTGGGGGGCCCCCCATTACAAACCAAACCAGGGGGGCCCCCCTTGAGTTCCTCGAGGGCCCCCAAAGATAAAAGCAAAAGGCGCAGCAACAAAACTAAACGCCGCAGTCCCAGCCCTGAGTACCCTGGGGGCCCCCTGAGGGGCCCCCTTGGGGGCCCCCTTAGGGGGCCCCCAGGGGGCCCCCTTACGGGACCCCCTGGGGGCCCCTTGGGGGCCCCGAAAGCAAAGGTAAGGGGACACAAGAGGGAAAGTAGAAGCGGATTTGGTAGTTTTGTAAATGGCAAAACTAGAGGATGGCCCAGCAGCAGGTCCAGCAGCAGCAGCAGCAGCAGGAGCAGCAGCAGCTGCAGCAGCAGGGAGCAGCGGCGGCGCAAGGCGCAGCAGCGACAGAAGCACTTGAAGCTTTCAAGTCCTTTAAGACAAGGAAGAACCCACGAGGAAATCAGAGACAGAGAGTACGCGCTGCTGCTGCTGCTGCTGCATCTGCTGCTGCTGCTGCTGCTGTATCTGTTGCTGCTGCTGCTGCAGGATAGTGCACTCTCTGCGCGCTCATTTGTACAGTGCCTTCGTCCCCAAAGTAGCGTCGACACTGCAACTAGGGTATAGGATTTAGGGTTTAGGGTGAAGGGTTTAGGGTTTTGTTTTCCCAGGGATCCTCCTGTGGATGGTTTTATGAGGAATCTTGTGGGATTGGAAACGAACGAAATGAAGGAAATTTTGCTCAAGCTGTTAGATTGCAGAAGGTACCTAAACCCTAAACCCTCAACCCCAAACCCTAAACCCTAAACCCTAAACCGTCGGTTTCGTGCCATCTCGTCGTTTCGTTCCAATGTATATATATATACTGTGTATATATAACATAAACCTATCATATATTGTATATATATGTACAAGAATATATATGGGAAACAAACAAATATATATTTGCCAAAATTGCATGCATATGCATGCACAAGTCCGCACTCAAGTGTACATACACCTGAACTTCTACGTAGATGAGTCTGGCCTTCAAAAAGTTGTTGGCGATTTTTCATCATTTCTTTTTTGACATTCATTTAGACACAAATGCGCAAGCATTAAAGCCCAAATTCCCGCGTTTTATCGCACTTTTCCCCGCTTGCATGCATTTGCATGCTTGCATAACTGCATGCAAGTGCATGCACTTGCATGCACTTGCATGCACTTGCATGCACTTGCATGCACTTGCATGCACTTGCATGCACTTGCATGCACTTGCATGCACTTGCCCAATCGCCTGTCTTCCTGTCTTTCTTCCTGCTTGGAGTTGAGAAAATTAGAAGTTTATTTTCCCTTTCAGGGCGCGATATAAAATGCATTTTTACAAAATCATTTCAATGGCTGTCCACAAACACAAATACAAGTGCATTTAAATTCCAATTAATTACAAAAAAATTCCTTTTCTACTCTCAATTAAGGTATTCATTTGCTTCATTTGCTGCTTTGCTGCGCTGCAGACTAGAAACTCAAATCCAATACGACCTGCAGCAGTTGCAGCTCTGCGACTCTCTCCTTTCCCAAGCAAACGCCTCTAAACGGGGGGCCCCTGGGGCTCTTTCGGGGGCCCCCTCTCCCTCGGGGGCCTCTGGGGTCCCCGGGGCCCATAAGAACCCTGGGGCCCCCAAGGCCCCGGCGGCCCCTGGCGTTCCTGGGGCCCTTAAGGCCCCTGGGACCCCTGCAGCTTTTGGGGCCCCTGGGACCATTGGGGTCCCTGGCGTCCCTGGGGCCCCTAAGGCCCCTGGGGCCCCTGGGGCTCCTGCAGCTTTTGGCGCCCCTGGGACCATTGGGACCCCGGGGGCCCTTGGGGCCCCTGGGACCATTGGGGCCCCTGGGGCCCTTGGGGCCCCCGGTACCATTGGGGCCTTTGGGGCCCTTGGGGCCCCTGGGACCATTGGGGCCCCTGGGATGCCCACAGGGGGCCCCAAAGGAGCCTTGGGGGCCCCTATGGGCCCTTCGTCAGCCTTAGTTCAATCACAGCAAGAGCAACAAAGTCTGAAACGGGCTCCTTCGATCAAGGTCGCTAAGCAGCAGCAGCAGCAGCAGCAGCAGCAGGCCAAGAATGCCAACAACCAAGGGGGCCTCTCGCTGGTTGACGCTGCACTTATTGTGGGCCTACACCCCGCGGGGCTTTAAGATATCTTCATTAGGGTTTTAAAAGCCGAAGGAAGGGGGGCCCCCAAACCCTAAGAGGCCCCCTCAACTCCAGAGAGGGGCCCCCAAACTCATATCTAATGCCATTGGACCGTAAGCAGGGGCCCCCAGGGCCTTTGGGGTCGCCTCAATTCCCCTGGGGGCCCCCTCAGGGTTCCTGGGGGCCCCCTCAGGGCACCCCGGGGGCCCTCAGGGCCCCTGGGGGCCCCTCAGAGGCCCCCGGGGCCCCAAACGAAGGAATTTGCCGTGTGTTTTGGGGCCGCCCCAAGTGCAGGAGGCGCCATGTAGCTCAGAGGCCCCTAAGAAAGCCATTTTGGAATATTTCTTTTTGTATATCTTTCCCGAAAAGAAAGGCTTGTTGAAGTCAGATTTGCTTCAAAGTCAAAGTCCTGGACTCCCGGGCCCCAGGGCCCCTTCAAAAATCAATTTGGCTGCAAAATTCAACAACGAAAATCTCCCGCTGGCCCATCCTGGGGCTCCTGGGCCTTCAGGGGGGCCCCCGGCACCCGCAGGTTCCCTAGGGGGCCCCCAGGCAACTACTGGGGCCCTCGGGGGGCCCCTAGGCACCTGTTGGGGCCCTCGGGGGTTCCTAGGCACCTGTGGGGCCCTCAGGCGGCCCGCATGTACCCGTAGGGCCCCTCAGGGGCCCCAGGTACCCGTACAAGCCCTCATGGAGGCCCCCAGGTACCCTGGGGGGCCCCCCTCCCTTGAAGAGTGGCACTTTTTTAGAGCTCGAGACACTGATATGGGGTTTCGAGAATGGTGGTTGCACAGCGCAAAAAGTAAAACTCAATAAGCCCTGGAAAGGGCTAAAGATTGAGTTGAAGGTCAGGTCGCAGGGCCGCTGCGGTGTCTGTACACCGCGGGGCCCACGCCTGGTCAAGGCACAACTTGCATGTGCTGCATGCAAAGCCTCTGCATGCATGCACCTGCTGTGTTCACTTGGCGACTTTTCTCTCCCTGGTTTCTTTTGTTTCCGCAGTTCATTTGCGGGACTCCTCAGTGCACATAAGTGGGGACTTCGACATGTGCATGCAAAATAGCTTGGGTGTGCACTGCTGACAAATACGAACATGCAGGATGCAATAGCCTCGCTCGCTCGCGCATGCACGGTGCATGCAAGCGCATGCACGGTGCATGCATGCGTGCGCATGCACGGTGCATGCATGCACGCGCATGCACCGCATGCACTAGCACTCCTGGGCCCTTCTCCAGCCCCCCACTCAGAGCCTGTGGGCTACACAGGCGCTGCGCACATATGTGCAGAAAGGCTCTGTGGGGCTTTGGGCGGCCGCATGCACGTAGCAGTCAAGTGTACGTACACCCGGAGAGTCTTGAGCATCCTTGAGTGTTCCCGGCTGGCTTTTAGGAGCTGCATGTGCACATATATATGCAGTATGTGTGCGCACACGCACACACACAAATATATGTTCTTATTGCATGCAAAGAAAAAGAGGTGGGGGCACAAAGTATACAATTGTATATGTGTACACATATACATTCGTGTAGAAGTACATAAGGCAAATTTTCCCACGCTGCGCGCATGCACAGCCCTCGTGTGGGGCCCCGGCAGGCAGATCTACAATAGGCGCTGCTGCTGCAGCTGCGCATGCAAGCGAGCTGGCCTGTTGCTAGCAAGAAAGGCAATTTCATTGCTTTCTGCGGGGGGCCCGGGGCCCCCGGGGCCCCGCGGAGGCCCAGCCGTCTCGCGCAAAAGAAAGAATGCCGGAAGAACATGCCATTGCGAAAAGAAATGCTAAATCATGCAAAAAAAAGAAAGAAAGTGTTACTTGCGCGCCTGGCGGCGAGTGAAAGCTCCAGAGAATGGCCCCAAATGCGTTTCTGCGTTTCGCGAAATCCTGGGCGCCGCTGCGCCAACGAAAACCCTTTCAGGACTCTACAGAACCAATAATTTTGTGCACAGAAAGATACTACTTATTTCCACTCAAATTCGAAACGCATGCATGCAGCTACATGCACGCCGGCAGGCTCGCGCTGCCGCGGTGTATGTACACACAGGACCCTTGCCCGCAAACACATTTCTCAACTTTTCTTCTGTCTTTTCCCTCTTTTCAATTCAAGACAGAAGTCCTGCGGAGAAAGAGAAGCTCTTTGCGCCCTCGCAGCCACGCCGGTGTCTGTTGCTCCTCTTGCTTCTCGCGCTGCTGCTGCTGCTGCTGCTGCTGCTGCTGCATCGCTTCCGGTTCCTTCCGCTGTTGTTGCTGCTGCCGCTTCGGGCAGCTGCTCGTGGACCTACAGTGCAGCCGCTTTGTTGCTGCCTGCGCGCTGCGACGGCACCACCTATTCTTCCTGCTGCCGCTGCTGCCGCTGCTGCAGCTGCTGCTGCTGCTTCTGGTCCGTCTGCGTCTCCGCAGCCCTCTCGTCTGCAGGCATACTT
>NW_013545983.1:0-4891 GCF_000499545.2 Eimeria tenella
TGCTTGCTGCTGCTGCTGCTTGCTCATTGGGCCTGGGGATGGCCTTCAATTGCTGCTGCCTGCGCTGCTGTCTGCTCAGGAGGCCCTGGAGGTGGCGTTGTGCAGCAGCAGCAGCAAGAAAAGCAGCAGCAGGAAGAGCTGCAGCAGCAGCAGCAGCACGAGGATAGTGCAACGGATCTGCTGCAGCAACGAGGTGCAGCATTCAGCAACAACGCAAAGAGCGCCTGTAAGGCCCAGACCTCATCTGCAGCAGCACATTCTGCTTCTCCTTGAACGTGCGTCTAGGGTTTAGGGTTTACGCCAAGGGTTTAGGGTTTAGGGTTTTGGGTTTGGGCGTCTGCACGCAGATCTCGCGTACGACCTTCCCTATGCTGCGGCTATGATAAGCCACTCCGGAGCTGTTATCGAAGGCAAGCAAGGACTCGTAGCTGCTGCTGCTGCTGCTGCTGCTGCTGTTGGGCAGGAGTTGTTTTGCTGCTGCTGCTGCTAGCCAGCTGCTGCTGCGTTGTCGAGTTTCTTTGCTGCTCTGTAGGATGCGCGCGGCCTGGGCAGATACGCATGCAAACTTTCTGAAGCAGCAAAGCCCCAAAATAGAGGCGTCAAAGCTGCACCTGCTGCAGCAGCAGCTGCTGCAGCAGCAATGCAGTGCAGCTGCAGCGACTGGTGCTGCAGCAAATGCTGCTGCAGCAGCTGATACTGGAGGTTCTGTTGTGTCGCATAAGGAGTGACTGGAGGCGCACTTCTTCAGTTTCTTTTCTGGCAACCCTATAGCAGCAACAGCAACAGCAGCAGAGTTGCTGCCGCTGCAGCAGCTGCTGCTGCACCTGCAGTGTGGAGGCCCCGCAGCACTTGCTGCTGTGCGGCCGCAGCAGCAGCTTCTTAATGCGCTATGGCTGCCTCTTTGCATGTTTGCTGCGGCCTCGGCTTATGCTTACAAGAGCAAATATATGTATATATAAATACACATATATATTTGAATACGTATATTTATATATATATATATATTTATATATGCATATATATATATATATATAAATATATATGTATATATAAATATTCATGTTTATATATGTGTTTATCCGTGTATATATATATACACAGATACATATATATATATATATACATTTATATAGCTATATATATATATTTTTATACGTTTGTGCATAGCTCGAACATGTGCATTTGAATATCTAAAATATAATTGTACATTTTGAATCATACATTTTGCTGCAGCTGTTTGGCCTCTCCTAGCAGCAGCAAAAAAGGTATATTGCAAAAGTTTATATTTTATTTGCATGCAGCAGCTGCATGCAAATAAAACACAAATTTTTGCAATATATCCTTTTTGCTTTTTTTGCATGCAGCAGCTGCATGCAAAATCTCCTGCTGCTCAGGCAATTTCAAGTGTCTAGACAGCTGAGGTGTACGTACACCGCACGACACAGCCACACAACTAAACAACTGACAGCAGCAAGGGCCACGAACTGCCTACACTACCAAGCAGCAGCAGCAGCAGCTGCTGCTGTAGCTGCTGCTGCAGCTGCTGCTTGTTTGTGTTGGCTGCTGTAGGTGCTGCTGCTGCTTCTAGAGCTGGCCAGCTGCCTGTGCGTCTGCTGCGCTGCAGCACTTTAAGCGTTGCTTGTTTGCTTCTAGTGGACTTAATATTCAAATATTGTTTTCCGACTTTTGTCTGATCGAACGAAAGACAAAAAGAAATATAAAGATGCGCAGAGCCACGAGGTGTCTGTACAGCTCAGCGCACAACCCTTCGCGCGCTGTCGAGCCGGAAGCTCCTGAGGCACGCGTTCTGGTGCTGCTGAAGTTGCTGCTGCTGCAACTGCTGCTGCAGTTGCTGCTGATGCAGCTGTTGCTGCTGCCGCATCCCTAAGGACTCCCTCGCAGCAGACTGTTGCAGCAGCGGGAAGTCAAAGGCTTTCCTGGTTTGCTGCGGTGGCTGTGGCAATGCGTTGCTGCTGCATAGAGACGTAGTGCCGCAGCAGCAGCACCACCTGCTGCGGCAGCTGCTGCTGCACTGCAGCAGCAGCAGCCAGCACACACTCATCAGGCGGAGCAGCTGGAGGCAGCGCTAAGATGGCCGGGCCATACTGGCAGACAAGCTCATAGAACAAAGTCCGCAGCAGCAAACATGCATGCAGCCCCATGGAAGGTTCCTCTGCTGCTGCACTTGCTGCAGCTGCTGCAGCTGCTGTTTCTGCTGCTTCTGCGCTGTCCTCGCTCTGAGGCCCTCCTCGAGTCTGTGCCCCCACGGCTGCGGCAGCAGGGTAGAGGCATGTGCTGCGGCTGTGGGTAGCAGCATCTGCAGCAGCACAGCAGCAGCAGCAGCAGCAGGATGTGTTGCAGCACGAATGACTAAAAGGGAAGCAGACACAAAATAAAAGAATTACAAAAAGATAACTGACTTGCTGCTTTTATGACTGCCAGCCACAGAGCTTCGTCCACACTAAACACCAGCCGCCAAAACCCCTAAAGACAAAGAACAAAAAAATGAAAAAATAAAAATAAAAATAATTTTTTGAATTTAATTAATACTTTTTAAACCTCTTCTGCATGCAGAAGGGGTTTAGACAAAGAATTAAAATAAATAAAATCCTATAAAGGCGAAAAAATGGAACTAATTTATTCTTTCAAAAGCAATTTAAGACTTTTGATTTAATCTGAAATCAAAGATCACATTCTAACGATGGAATTAATTGCAATTAATTAAAAATTAATTAAAATGCAAAACAGAAAGACAAATAAATAAAAATAAAACAGAAAGAGGCAAGACAAATAAAACTAAACTGGGGTGCTTCTTGGGGGACCCACAACGAGATGTACGTACACCCCACACTCACGGTAAAGCTAGCAGCAGCAAGGCCCTCCGACAGCAGCAAGGGCGGCAGCAGCTGGGCAGCAGTTCGAAGCAGCCGCAGCAAAGACAGGCGGCCTGCAGCCGCAACGCGAAATCCACATTTCTGCTGCTGCTGCTGCTGCTGCTGCTGCTCTCAATTCTGCAGTGCTGGTTGTGGTGGGAGGGTGCAGAGGAAGCAGCAGCTCACACAACGGCAGCAGCAACAGTTGTGAAGCTGCAGCAACAGCACCAGCAGCAGCAGCAGCAAAAGCCATCTGCAGCTCAACTGCAAGCTTACTCGTGCACGTTAGTTTCCCCGAGTTCTGCTGCAGCAGCTCCTGCTGCTGCTGCAGCACTTTGGGCAGCAGCTCTGAAGGAGGCACCGGCACCTCCGCAGGAAGGCTGCAGCGCAGCAAGACAGCACCGACACAGTAACGCATGCAGCAGCAGTAGCAGGTGGTGTTGCTCTTGCTGCTGCTGCTGCTGCTGCTTTCAGCAAAGACTCTGGGCCACAGCGCAGATAGAAGTGCTGCAGCACTTACCCTGCCAGCCGCTGCAGGTGGAGGCAGCAAAGGGTCAGCGCCGGGTCATCTGGAAGCACACTGGAAGGAAAGTGAAGCACCAGCTGCTGCTGCAGCTGCTCCTGCAGCCGTCTGCTGCTGCTGCTGCTGCTGCTGCTGCTTGATGGCCGGCACGCCCTGGCCAAGCCCATGGCGTTGATCCGCATCGGCCAAGAATATTCTGCAAAACAAAAAGCGTCATCAGCTCCTTGCTGTCGCTGCTTTCGCTGCTGCTGCAGCTGCTGCCGCAGCAGCAGCTGCTGCTGCTGCTGGATGCGTTGCTCTTGGAGCTGCTGCTGCTGCTGCGGCTGCCAATGTCTTTGTACACTTACTCTGGTTTTCAGAAACTGCAACAAGCTCCCTATGCACTACGTCAAGTGCAGGCTCCGCGTCCTCGCTGTGGCAGTGCAGCAACAGCAGCAGCAGCAGCAAATGCAGCAGCAAATGCCAGCTTGGCGAAGAGAGGGGCAGCAGACACTAATTAAAACGTGAGACAGCTACAGCTGCCACACGGGAAAAACACTTGCTGAATCAGCTGAACTTGTGACGGATCAAAGAACAGCAGCAACAGTAGCAGCAGCAGCAGCAGCAAAAGCAGCAGCAGCAGGTATGCCTACCCTGCAACTTCAAGGGGGACGAGTACGTCTTCTTCCTGAAGGTCTATGGCGTGGCTTTGCAGCACCTCAACCCTGCAGCAGCAGCAGCAGCAGCAGCGGAATTTTCGCCGCTTGCAGCAACAGCAGCTTGGCCAGTCACGCCAGCAGCAGCAGCAGCACAAGCAGCAGCAGCAGCGAAGCGAAGAGGCTGCGGCAGCCTCTCGCAGCAGCACTTTTGTGTCTCACCAAGCAGCCCCTGTGACTGTCTGCTGCTCCCCCAGCTGAATTGCTTTGTAGACTCCAAGCAGCACGAGCACGATCCACCGCACGTGACTGCAGCAGCACTTGCTGCTGCTGCTGCTGCTGCTGCTGCTGGTTTCTGTGTCTTCATCGGCCCGAGATGTTTCCAGCTCGTTCAGAGTCCTGCATAGCAAAAAGGCAGGCCCAGATCGCAGCTGTTCACGACAGCAGCAAAGAAGCAAGAGCAGCTGCTGCAGCAGCTGTTGCTGCTGCTGCTGCTGCTGCTGCAAAAGCAGCAGCAGCAAGCCAAGCCTCGCTCACAGCAGACACAGGCGAAGTGCAGCAGGTGGAAGCCACGAAAGAGCCGAGAGAAAGTCTACAGCTCTTCTCCGTCCCGGTGTTTCCTGCGGGCTATCAAGTGTCTGTACACCTGAATGCCCCTCAGCAGCAGCAGCAGCAGCAGCAGGGGCACCAGCAGACGCTGCGTGCTCTGCTGCAGCTGCTGCTGCTGCTGGAGCAGCCACGGCTGCTGACTCCGCATAAATAGACGGGTCGTTCACCAGCGCTAAAGACAAGAAAGCAACTACAGATTCCAGCAGCGAAGGCGACTCCTATGGGCAGCAGCAGCAGCAGCAGCAGCAGGG
>NW_013545984.1:0-4949 GCF_000499545.2 Eimeria tenella
GCTGCTGCACCCCTGGATGCAGCAGCAGCAGCACCTGCACCAGCAGCAGCTGCAGCAGCGCCCACTGCGCAGCCGCTTTTGGGGGCGCCCTTGCCAGACCAGCAGCAGCAGCAGCAGCAGCAGCAGCAGCAAGAGCAGCCAGCAGCTGGCGTGGATGCTGCCCCTGAGGAGACGGTAGCAGGGTCGCCAGCTGCAGCAGCAACTGCAGCACCAGCAGCAGCAGCAGCAGTTCCCGATGCAGCGAACGAAGCAACAGAAGCAGCAGCAGGAGATGGCTCAGGAGCAGATAACCTGGCAGAAGCAGAAGCAGCAGCAGCAGGGTCACCCGAAGGGAACCCTGAAGCAGCAGCAGCAGCAGCAGCAGCAGCATCAGAACCTGCTGCGCATGCACAGGAGCAGCAGCCTCTGTCGACCTCGCTGTTTGCTGCTGCGTTGGAAGACCCGCAGCAGCGGCAGCAGCAGCAGCAGCTACAGCAGCAGCAGGAGCAGCAGCAGTGTGGGGACACAGCAAGCCACAGCTGCGGAGTTCGTGCCGCAACGGCTGCAGCAGAGGAGCAGCAGCAGCAGCAGCAGCTGGCGGTCGGGTCGACGGCTGAAGCAGCTGCAGCAGCAACAGCAGCTGCAGCAGCAGCAGCAAATGAAGCCGCTGCCACGGGAGAAGCTGGGGATGAGATAAGCGCTGCTGCCTAGCGGAGAGTCTGCAGTAGCAGCAGCAGCTGCTGCTGCTGCTGCATGCGGGCTTTAGTTTTGCTGCCGTGCATGCATGCATGCATGCGTGCGTGCACGCATGCATGCATGCGTTTGGGGCAAAGATTTGGGGCTGGGCTGCATGCATGCATGCATGCATGCATGGACGCATGCAGCTTCACGCGCCCGCGACTGTTTATGTATCCCAGATAATTATATAAAATACACATTTATATATTATACATTTATTAAAACTGTCCAAGCCACTCAGAGCATGCAGACGCATGCACGTGCATGCATGCATGCATGCATGCGGGCGTGCATGTGCACGTGCATGCACGCTGCATGCGCGCATGCATGCATGCATGCATGCATGCATGCATGCATGCATGCATGCACGCATGTTCGTGGGGGGCCCCCGGGGGGCCCTGGGCGCCGCAGATTAAGTAGCTTCTTCTAGAGGGATAATTCTGCATTCGCTGGGCTGTACGTACACCGCAGTTCTTCTGCGGGCGCCGCATGCATGCATGCATGCAGCGTGCATGCATGCATGCATGCGTGCATGGATGCTGTTAAACAGAGCGCCGCGCTGGGGTGTACGTACACCTGGTGTGGGAAGCAGATACACCTCAGGGGTTGGATCTTTTTCCTTTATTTTGCACATTCAAGTGATTAATACTCCGTATGTATCCGGCGCATGCATGCATGCATGCTTGCACACATGCATGCTGCATGCATGCATGCATGCATGCAGTCTAGAGGCGCCTCAAGCCCCGCTCCATGCACAGGTACCTGGCCCCCTGTTTGGGGTGTACATCCACCTTGGTTTGCAGGTTTGCTTTCTTGCAGGGTGCGGGGCTGGGCTGCAGGGTTTAGGGTTTAGTGAGGGTTTAGGGTTTAGTAAGGGTTTGGGATTTAGTGAGGGTTTGGGGTTTAGTGGGGGTTTAGGGTGTGGTACAGGGTTTAGGGTTTAGTGAGGTTTCAGGGTTTAGTGAGGGTTTACGGTTTAGTGAGGGCTAAGTGAGGGTTTAGGGTTTAGTGCAGGGTTTAGGGTTTTGTGTTACAGGGTTTGCGGTTGGGGGTTTAGTGCAGGGTTAAGGGCTTAGTGTTGCAGGGTTTAGGGTTTAGTGAAGGGTTTAGGACTTTGTGCAGGGTTTAGGGTTTAGTGCAGGGTTTAGGGTTTAGACGAGAGCTTAGGGTTAAGCGATAATTATGGTCTAGGAAGCGGCTTAGGGTTCAGACGAGGGTTTAGGGTTTAGACGAGGGTTTAGGGTTTAGGCGAGGGTTTAGGGTTCAGGCGAGGGTTTATGGCCCAAATAAGGGCTTAATTAGTTTTGAGGGTTTAGGGTTTAGGGTTTAGTTAGTCTCAGGCGTGGGCTTGGGGTCGTCAAGGGGGAAGATTTGGGCAGCAGTACCTGCAGCAGCAGAAGCAGCTGCAGCAGCAGCCGTGGCAGCAGCTGCAGCAGCAGCCATGGCAGCAGCAGCGGCACAGGAAGCAGCTGAACAGCAGCAGCAATTGCTGCTGCTGCTTGCTGCTGCTTATAATAATTTTAATTAAAAGCAGCAAAAGCAATTTGCTGCTGGCTGGACTGTGTGGGGTCTACCTACTTGAGGTGTACGTACACGGCAAGAACCGCAGCAGCAGCAGCAGCAGCAGCAGCTACAAGGGAAGCAGCAGCGAGTTCAGCTTTGTGTTTTCTTTCATCTAATTTAATTATTATTTTTATTTAAATTTATTTCATGAAAAGATTGGCGAATAGAGACAAACTGAATTTGAATGTTTCGGCGACAAAAAGACAAAAAGAAAATTAAAAAGAAAACAAATGCAGACAAAAGGGACAAAAATGCTGCTGCTGCTGCTGCTGCTGCTGCTAGCCCGGGCTGCGCAGCCAAGAAGCAGCAACTGCTGCTCCTGGAGGCACTGCCAGCAGCGCCGGGGGCCGCGCTCTGTGGGGCCTTCCTGCTGCTGCTGCTGCAGCTGCTGCAGCTCCAGGAGTTTGCTGCTCACTCTCGCCGCTGCTGCTGCATGCGAAAACGTCGCTAACGGGCAGCGACCGCAGCCTCTGCACTCCTCTGCTGGTGCTTAGTTGCTGCTGCTGCTGCAGCAGCAGCTGCTGCTGCTGCAGCAGCAGCTGAGAAGGACCAGAAGCAGCAGCAGCAAATAAAGGGTGGGGCCTGCGACCCCCAAAATACCATTCTTTGACTCGCGGCAGCGCAGGTAAAGACGTTGAGCGGCAGGCCAGCTGCCTCCGCAGCTGCTGCTGCAGCAGCTGGTGCTGCTGCTGCTGCTGCTGCTGCTGCTGCTGCTGGGGCTCTTGGCTGAGCGCGAAAGAAGACATAGGAGAGGACTTGGCGCTGCTGGGCGTCGTAGAGCTCAAGTGGGGAGAGACATTTGACAGCAAGGTCTGGTAAACTGACGCTCCGCTGCTGCTGCTGCTGCTGCTGCTGCTGCTGCTGCTGCTGCTGCTGCTGCGCACGTGGTAGTGGACGGAGGCGCTGTAGCTTTTGCTAAGGCCGCTGCCCAGGGGCCCAACACTGTCGGGCGACGCAGCAGCAAGAGTCCGCTGCGGGTCCTGCTGCTGCAGCTGCTGCAGCTGCTGCAGCAGCAATTCGTTCTGCTGCTGCCAGCAGGGAGCGGGGTCCCACATTCCGGCACCGCGCAACTGTTGCTGCAGTAGTTGCTGCTGCTGCTCGTGGGTCTGCCACAGCTCTCGCTGCTCTCCTTGCTGCAGAGAGTGCAGCTGCTTCTGCTGCAGCAATTGCTGCTGCTGCTGCTGCTGCTGCTGCTGCTGCTGCTCTTTGCTACCTTTTGGAGGATAGTAGTACTGCAGCGTCTCTGCTGCTGCTCGGGGAAGCCCCTGAGACGCCGGCAGTTCCTCAAGGCTGGCCTCGTGTCCCTTCCACAGCTGCCATGAACTTACGCTGCTGCTGCTGTTGCTGCTGTTGCTGCTGCTGCTGCTGCTGGAGCTGCTGCTGCTGCTGGGGGCAAAGGGACGGCAGGGCGGCTGCTGCCCCTGAGGCTCCACGAGGGCGTCTCTTCCACTTCGACAGCTGGCTGCTGCGTTTACCCGTGGCTGCTGCTGCTGCTGCTGCTGCTCTTGCTGCATCATTTTCTGCTGCTGCTGCTGCTGCTGCTGCGGTGCTGGAGAGAGGGCCTCAGAGACACTCGGGAGGACTGGGCATTCGAAGCCAGTTGCTGCTGCTGCGTCTGTGTCTGCTGTTGTTGTTTCTGCTGCTGCTGCTCTCAAGTCCGCGGTTGCAGTTGCTGCTGCTGCTTCTGCTGCTGCTTCTGCTGCTGCATCTGCTGCTGCACTGGCTGCTGTTGCCGGCTCAGAAGCAGGCAGCAACGAGCTGTACGTACACCGCAGCCTCCCATCCTCCTGCAGCAGCTCAGCCAGCAAAGTATCCACATCGCTTTCTCCTTCACTTGCATTCCAAGAATGCTGCTGCCGCTGCTGCTGCTGCTGCTGCTGCTGCTGCTGCTGCTGCTGCTGACTGCTTTCAGCTGTTGCAGGCAAGCCGTCGTCTCTCAGCCTCTCAAGGGACTGCTGCTGCAGCGTGAGCGAGCGCATGCAGTCTGCTAGCGAGACAGCAGCAGCAGCTGCTGGTTTTGTTGCTGCTACTGCTGCTGTATGGGATGCTGCTCCTGCTGCTGGCTGTGCTGCTGCTGCTGCTGCTGCAGGGGGAGCAGCTAAAGACGCAGCACCAGCACAGGCTTCCTCAGGACACCGATCAGCTGCCACCGTTGCTTCTGTTGCTGCTGCTGCTGCTGCTTCTTCTGCTGCTTCTTCTGTTCCCGCTGCTGCTGCTGCTGCTGCTGCGGGGGCTTGCTGCACGCACAGCCGCGCCAGCCTTTGCTGCAGCTCAGAGATTTTGTTGCGCTGCAGCAAAAGCTCTCTTGCTGCTGCTGCTGTCTGTGCTGCAGAAGCAGCAGCAGCAGCAGGGACCCTGCGTGCTTCCACGCTCTCAGACAAACTAGCGCTCAGGGGATTGGCCTGCAGCCGCTGCTGCTGCTGCTGCTGCTGCAGCAGCCGCGAGCAGGTTGCTGCTGCTTCCTCCAGAGCCTGCTGCAGCTGCAGCAGCAGAGGGTCCTCTCTGCCGTCTCTGCTGCTGCTGCAGCTGCGGTGTATAGACACTTCAGACTGCGAGCTGCTCGGGCTGCTGCTCGTTGCTGCTGCTGCTTCTTGAGAGGAAAGTCTTCGCAGCCGGCAGTGGTGCTGCAGCAGCTGCTGCTGCACCTGCTGCAGCAGCACACCTGCTGC
>NW_013545985.1:0-4390 GCF_000499545.2 Eimeria tenella
TGCTGTTGTTGCTGCTGCCGTTGGCGAGGGTGCTGGCGCTGCCTCTGGTGTTGCTGCTGTTGCTGCTGCTGCTTTTGCTGCTGCAGTTGCTGCTGCTGCTGTCTTGCTCAGGTGCAGAGTCGGTGGCATCGGCTGTGCTGCTGCTGCTGCTGCTGCTGCTACACTCCTCCCTGTGAGTTTTGCTGCTGCTGCTGTTGCTGTCTCTGCTGCATTTACTGCTGCTGCTGTCGCTGCTTATGCTTCTCTTCGACTCGCCCTCGTTGTCGCTTCTTTCATTGCTGCTGCTGCTGCTGCCGGGGGGTTCGGCCTGCTGCAGTATCGCTGCTGCTGCTGCTGCTGCTGCTGTTGCTGCTGCTGCAGGGTTTTCCATTTTGGCTGCTGTGCTGCGGAGCTTGGAGTGGACATATACCACGAATTAGGGTTTCTAGATCAGGGTTTGATGCTTGGGTTTAGGGTTTAGGGTTTGCCATGTCTGGGGCCCAAGAAGAGCTTCAGGCGGCAATGAAGAAGAAAAGAACGAAGATTTATGGTTTAGGGTTTAGGGTTTAGGGTTTGGGGTTTAGGGAGCTGCTAGGGTTTAGCACCAATGGGAAGCTTCCAGAAGGACCGCCGGAGGCCCCAGCGGCTCGCTGGCAAGGGTTTAGGGTTTAGGGTTTAGGGTTTAGAATCTAGAACTACATTTATTATTCTCGAAATTAAGTGTAAATCTAATTCTCTTCATTTTCGAGGGCTTAGGGTTTGGGCCCGGGGGTTTAGCGTTTGGGGTTTACTGTGTCTGTACAGCGGGGCCTCCGCGGTCGCCAGCAGCAGCAACGCATAAACCCTAAACCCTAAACCCTAAACCCTAAACCCTAGATAATTGAAGCAGCAGTTAATTTGAATTATTTATGAAGCAAGGGCTCCACAGAACGAAGCTTGAAGACTTAGGGCTCAAGATTCAGGGTTTAGGGTTTAGGGTATAGGGTTTAGGGTTTACTGAGACTAGAGGCTCGGCCGCTCACCCCGAGTGAGGCCTCTTCTCCTCTTCATTTAATTTTTATTTCTTTGTTTCATTTCATTTTGAAATAAAGACAAAGGCCTCCTAAACCCTAGACCCTAAACCCTAAACCCTAAACCCTAAACCCTCGCTGTTGAGTTAAGAGATGGCTGCAAAGCAACACACCTTCTACAACAGCAGCAGCCGCCGCAGCAGCAGCAGCAGCAACCGCACCAGCAGCAGCAGCAACTGCAGCAGCAGCTGCAGCAACTCTGCAGCAGCTACGCAAGCTGGACTGCTGCTGCTGCTACACCACCTGCAGCAGGCCACCTTCCCTTCAAACCCTAAACCCTAAACCCTAAACCATCAAAGATGGGGCGTTTCAGCGACACTAGGGTTTCTGCTTCTACCCTGGAGAACAGCGCAGAAGCCGACAAGCAAACCCTAAATGCTTTGCTGCGAATGGTCAGCCAAACCCTAAACCCTAAACCCTAAACCCTACTTTGCAGCTATGTAGCTTCTTGACTCTGAAACAGGAGACCCTAAACCCTAAAACCTAAACCCAAGCAGCATAAACCCGTCACAGCCTCAAGAACTTCGTTGCTTCGCAGCTTTTAGGGTTTAGGGTTTAGGGTTTAGGGTTTAGGGTTTAGGGTTTAGGGTTTGGTTTCTCAGACCATCGATGCACAGCCTAATGGGCGTCAGGCGAAGATAGTTCAACGCGATTTACCAGAGTAAGCAAACCCTAAACCCTAATCCCTAAACCCTAAACCCTAAACCCTAGATTTAGGGGTATTGAGAGCCTTTAGCATTTAGAAGTTCCCCCTCGCTCTGTGTGCAGGGTTTAGGGTTTAGGGTTTAGGGTTTGTGTGTTGGAGCTCAGCCTGGCTCCCGTGGCAGCGAGAGCCCCTAGGGTTTGCGAAGCTGCTGCTGCTGCTGCTGCTGCTGCTGCTGCCGCAAAATTTAAAATAACAAATTTGCTGTCAGATTGTCTTGGGACACAAACCCTAGAGCAAACGGAGCCGCCTCACGTGCAGCAGCTCAAAAGCGTAAACCCTAAACCCTAAACCCTAAACCCTCGTTGTCTGCGCTGGTTCCTCCACTGCGCAGCAGTTGCGCCCGCAGAGCTGCTCCCCTTCCAAACCCTAAACCCTAAACCCTAAACCCTAAACCCCAGCGTCACTGGTCGCAGCGCGCGCCTTGCTTGGAGAGCAGGGTTTAGGGTTTAGGGTTTAGGGTTTAGGGTTTGTGTTTCAGGAAGTATCGGCTTTGCGGGAATGGGGCCAGAAACTGCGGGCCGGGAATATCGAGGGTCTAGGGTTTGAGAAAGGGCCGCGGGGCCCCTCGGGCCAAACCCTAAACCCTCGCGAGGGTTTAGGGTTTGGAGGGGCGAACAGCTTTGCTGCACCTCTTTTCAAGGGTTTAGAAACTCCCAGCAGCAAAAACAAAAATAAAAAAAATAAAAATAATTATAAACCCTTTTCTGAAGAAGAATTAATTCAAGAACTTCTCAAACAAGGAGAAGACACAGGAAAAGAAAGAACAGTCCGCAGCATCATTGAGTGAGCTAGGGTTTAGGGTTTAGGGTTTGACGTTTAGGGTTTAGGGTTTGGGGTTTAGGGTTTAGGTTTTGGGAGTTGAGTTTTGGAATTTAGAGTCTAATGTTTCGGGTCTAGGGTTTAGGGTTTAGGGTTTAGGGTTTAGGTGGTTTGCGTGCATGTTTGCAGGTTTTTCGAAGGAAATGGAGAACCCTCTCGACACGTCAGGTGCGAATATTTTGTTTAGGGTTTAGGGTTTAGGGTCTAGGGTTTAGGGTTTTGATTCCTACTTCAAACTTCTTATTCTTCGCCTCTCGTTAGCCCCAAACCCTTTTTCGTAGCCGCGACTCCAAGCCGCCTCCCCAGGGTTTAGGGTTTAGGGTTTAGGGTTTAGGGTTTAGGGTTTGTGCAGGCGTTTGGAGTTTGAAAACCGGCAGCTGTGCGCGCTGCGGAAACGCCAAGAAGAAGAAATTAAAAATTTAAAAAAAATAAATTTTGAAAATGAAAAAAATAAAAATAAATTCAAAGATTTGCTGCAGCAGCAGCAGCAGCAACTCAACGACTACAAACTAGCTGCGCAGGCAAGCAAACCCTAAACCCTAAACCCTAAACCCTAGGCTTCAGGCGCGGTCGCAGCAAGGCTGCGCCGGAGAGGGTCGAGGGTTTAGGGTTTGGGCTCTGAAAGGGCTCAGCTAGGGTTTAGGGTTTGGGTCTCTAGGGTTTACGGTTTACGGTTTAGGGTTTAGGGTTTAGGGTTTAGGGTTTGTCTTTTTTCTCACGAAGCCCTTACTCTAATTAGAGCAGCAGATCACCTTCCGTCCCGCACAAGTCTTAAACCCTAGACCCTAAACCCACCTAAACCCTAAACCCTAAACCCTAAACCCAGCCAAACCCTAAACCCGAAACCCAGCCAAACCCTAAACCCTCGACCCAGGCAAACCCTAAACCCTAATCTTCCCACGCCCAAAACCGCAAACCCCCAAACCCTAGACCCTAGAGAGTAGAGCCCACCCGCGCGGAAGCCCCAAACCCTAAACCCTAAACCCTAAACCCTTGCGGTGTGGGTGCAGCTGGAGCTGGAGGCGAACAAAACCACAATTGCTGCGATGGAAAATAAATTAAAAGAAGCGAATGAAAAAATAAAAGAAACAAAAGAAGAATTAAAAGAAACTCAACTCAAAGTTCAAAACATGGAACAGGCCCTGTAAACCCTAAACCCTAAACCCTAAACCCTCAGTTCAGCGACGTGCTGGCGCCGCCGTGTTGCTGAAATTAGGGTTTAGGGTTTAGGGTTTAGGGTTTCCGCTTCGAGCTTGCGAAGCCAAAATCCTAAACCCTAAACCCTAATTTCAGCGATGCTCTGGCGCCGGTGCGTTGCGCCCAGCACTCTGCAGACCCTAAACCCTAAACCCTAAACCCTAATTTGTTTTTCTCGTTTGCTTCAGCGTCGCTAAGACAAAACAGTACTGCGAAATGTCTGCAAAATATGAAGCAGAGAAAGGAGAGTCGCAGCTGACTCGCCCGCCGTAAGAATGAGGGTTCAGGGTTTAGGGTTTAGGGTTTAGGGTTTGGGGTTTGACGGGACTGGTGCTGCGTCTTTTGCCTTCTTGCGGCGAGGGTTTAGGGTTTAGGGTTTAGGGTTTGGGCGACACCCCGGGGGCATTTATACTACGTATGCCTCCCGTGGACGCCTCGGCGTTTAGGGTTTAGGGTTTAGGGTTTAGGGTTTGTGCAGAACTCGGAGGCAGAAATCCTTTGAAATGGAAACAGATGAAGGAACTCTTGCTGAAGCTCTTATTCGTCTTGAGAAACTGGCGTGGACTTGCGAATACCTAGGCGTGAGGGTTTAGGGTTTAGGGTTTAGGGTTTGGGGTTC
>NW_013545986.1:0-4840 GCF_000499545.2 Eimeria tenella
GTTGCATTCATTTGCTGCTGCTGCTGCTGCTGCTGGTTGCTTCAGATGAGAGCCACCAGTCATCAGCAACGTGGAAAGGAAAGAAGGTAGCTGGGCGGCGGGCTGCTGCTGCCGCAGCTGCTCCCGCAGCTGCTTCTGCTGCTGTTCCTGCTGCTGCTGCTGCCGCTGTGCTTGCTGCATCGTCTGCAGAAAGCTGCCGCTGCCACCTGCAACAGCTGCAACAGGTGCGACAGCAGCAATTTGCTGCTGCTGCCGGCCCAATTCAACTGCTGATGCGGCGGCTGGACAGCCAACAACAGCAGCGAGTTGCTGCTGCTGTTGCTGCTGCTGCAGATGCTGCTGCAGCAAACTGGCGAACACTTCCTGCTGCTGTGTCTTTTGCTGCTGCGTAGACATGTAGGCAAAGAGATGCTGAAGACCCACTGGTGCTGCTGACGTTGGCACCGCTGCTGCTGCTGCTGCAGATGCTGCTGCTGCTGCTGCTGCAGCGCTACACATGTCAGTGGGGGGAGCGCGATGCTGCTCCGCCGCAGCAGCAAGGAAGGCCCCTCCCTGCTGCATCCCAACCTCTGCTGCTGCTGTTGTTGAAGCGGCTGTTGGCGCTGCTATTGCTGCTGCTGCTGCTGCTGCTGTTGCTGCTGTTGCTTCGTCACACGTGGCCCCATTGCTGCCAACAAAAAACACATTGCTGCTGCTGCTGCTGCTGCAGCGAGGCGGCGGCTGCGGCACCAGGTGCAGCAGTTGCTGTTCCTCCCGCATCTGCTGCTGCAGCTGCCGCTGCAGCAGCTGCTGCTGCCTTCCAGTGTAGCCCTCCCCCAAAAAGACACTAGGGTGCAGCATCAGGTGCCGCTCCAGTGGAGTTTCTGCAGCGGCGAGATCTGCCGCTGCTGCTGTTGCTGCTGCTGCTGCCGTTTCTGCTGCTGCTGCCGTGGATCCGTGCTGCTGCTGTGCTCCGGCTGCCTCTGAAAGTCCACTTCTGTAGCTGTGGGCCGCAGAAGCAGCAGCAGCAGCTGGTGCAGTGAACTGCTGACCTCGGCCCGCCTCGGATGGACCCGGAGCCGTTGTTGCAGCTGCTGCTGTTGCTGCTGCTGTTGCTGCTGCTGTTGCTGCTGCTGCTGCTGTTGCTGCTGCTGCTGCTCCTGGAAGCGACTTGCTTTTCATGATCGCCGTGAGGCTCGGGGAGCAACGGAGTGGCGCGCTGCAGCGGAAGGCATGACTGCTGCTGCTGCTGCTGCTGCTAGGGGAGAAAGGCAGGCCCTGAAGCACTTTAAGGGCAGTGACTGATGCTGCAGTCTTGGCTGCTGCTGCTGCTGCGACGGTGGCACCAGCGCGCTGAAGAGCTGCGCTCGTGCTGCTGCTGTAGCAGCAGCAGTAGCAGCAGCAGCAGCAGCAGCAGCAGCGGGCGGCCACTGAATAGTGGCTCGAGCAGCAAGCTGCAGAAGCAAAAAGAGCTATAAATTATGCAGCTGGGCACAAGAAACTCCTAAATGACCCATAACGCAATTGATAACTTGCTGCTGCTGCTGCTGCTGCCACACAGGCAACGGGCCGCCTAGCAATTCAGCGCCTGCAGCAGCAGCAGAGCCAGAGTTGCTAATGCGACTTATAAATGATTGACTCTTGTCTAAAAGACACATTTCAATGCTGTAGGATCGAAGCAGCAGCAGCAGCAGCAGCAGCCGCTTTACGTTGAACAGCAGCCGCTTCCATCGGCAACAGCAGCAGCTGCTGCTCCTTCGATCGTGCCTTGCTGCTACTGCAGCAGCTGCTGCTGCGGCTGAACTTTTGACTAAAACGCAGCAAACTTTTTATGGAAATATTAAATTCAATATGATGCATGCAGCAACTGAAGACCGCAGGGTTTGTGCTGCTGTCGCTCATGCTGTTGCTGCTACTGCTGCTATTGCTGCTATTGCTGCTAGTGCTGCTTTTGCTGCTGTTATTGCTCGAACCGTTGCTGCTTGTGCTGCTGCTTGTGCTGCTGCGCATGCTGCTGCGCATGCTACTCTGCCGGGCTGCTGCTGCTCGTGCTGCTGCTGCTACTTTTGCTGCCCGCTCCCCTGCCGGTAGAAGGTGTTGCTGCTGCTCGTGGCGCTGCTGCTATTTCTGCTGCTGCTACTGGTAGTGCTGCTGTTACTTCTGCTGCTGCTCATGGTGCTGCTGCTAGTGCTGCAGCTGCTTTGCTGCTGCTGCCACTTCTGCTGTGCTGCTGCTAGTGCTGCAGCTGCTTTGCTGCTGCTGCCACTTCTGCTGTGCTGCTGCTAGTGCTGCAGCAGCTTTGCTGCTGCTGCCACTTCTGCTCTGCTGCTGCAGCGGGGCAGCTCCACAATATATTCAACTGCTGCCAGAGGCTACACCTCTTTGCTGCTTCAAAGGCTGCGGCTGCTGTAGATGTGCTGCTGCTGCAGCTGGGCTGCTGCAGCAGCACCGTCACCGCTGCAGCCGCCGCAGCTGTGCAACTATGCTGCTGCTGCTGCTGCTGCACGTGTGGCAGCGACAAAGCAGCCTGGGCTGCCGGCATAGTTGCAAGGCTTCTGCCTTTTTGTTTGCTCTTTAGGGTTTAGGGTTTAGGGTTTGAGGGCAGCCTAGTGACGCCGTCCACAGCAAGGCAAACCAAAACCCTAGCGCAAAGCCCAAACCCTAGACTCAAACCCTAAACCCTCGGCTGTCGCTCAGCAGCTGTAGAGTCAGCGCGCCAAAAACCCTAAACCCTAAACCCTTAACCCTAAACCCTAAAGGGGAAAAGAAGACAAAGTTGGCGCTGCTGCTCAAAATTTGCATTTGAGGGCCGTTA
Source organism: Eimeria tenella (assembly GCF_000499545.2). NCBI lineage: Eukaryota > Apicomplexa > Conoidasida > Eucoccidiorida > Eimeriidae > Eimeria > Eimeria tenella. Next base: position 2,795 of record NW_013545986.1, read on the forward strand.
GGCCCTATTCTTCAGGTGTACATACACCTGGAGAGCCTCGCTTGTTCTTTTGGGCCAAATAGACAAAAGGGCAGAAAGCAGCAGCAGCAAATAAGCAAATAACATTCTTGAGGCCCTGCTGCAGCAGCAGCTGGCCGCAGCAGGCGCTGCAGCAGCAGCCGCCAGCAGCCAACAGCCGAGCGACAAGCCGCGCAAGGCAGCAGCAAGCGCCAACGCAGTGCTAACAGCAAGGCACACGCCAGCAGCAGCAGCAGCAGCAGCAGCACATATTTCCCAACATACTCCTGCTCTGGTGCACTCTTGTGCCCTCTGCTGCTTCTCTTTGGGCCTGGTCTGCTGCTGTGCTGCCACACAGTGCAGCAGCAGCAAACTTCTGCTGCGGGAACGGCGAGAGCCACGCTGCTGCTGCTGCTGCAGCAAGTGTGTCCGCGCCTCTACTTCGGCGGCGGCAGCAACAGAAACAAAAGCAACAGCAGCAGCAACTGCTGTTGCTGCTGCTGATTTAAAGATGCTGGCATTTAGAAAGGGAGGCCCTCAAGGTCCTCGTCACGCAGAAACGCGGCTACCAAGTCGTCGATCTGAAGCAGCAGCAGCAGCAGCAGCAGCAGCAGCAGCAGCAGCAGCAGCAGTAATAGCGGTAGCAGTGACAGTCGAGCCCAGCTAACAGCAAAAGCAGCAGCACAGCAACGACAAAATGACCACTGCGCTCAGCAGCAGCAGCAGCAGCACCTCCAGCTTGAGCAGCCGCAGCAGTAACAGCAGCAGCAGCAGCAGCAGCAGCAACAGCAGCAGCAACAGCAGCAGCAGCAGCACGACGGACAGGCGCTATGATGGCGACCTCTGTGTCTCCCCCTGCTTCGTCAATGATGGGGTCCACAGTTGCTGCTCTGCTGCTGCTCCCAGGTGTATGTACACCTGGCTTTCTCTTCTTTTCTGCTGCTGCTGCTGCCAGCGGCGGCTCTGTGAGCGGCAAATGCAGAAATGCCTCCACCACGCGCATGCTCGCCAGCTGTACGTACACCCGACGCAGTTGTGCAACTAAATTCAGAAACAAATTCAAATTTTCGAAATGCACATTTGAATTCGGTGTTTCTTCTCTACACACCCAAGACCACGAACCAACACGCGCTTGAGGGCTCGAAACAGGCAATAAATTGCATTTAATTTAATAAAATATAAATTGAAAAGATTAAAATTAATGAGAAAGCATCAAAATGTGAATATCTGCAGCTTTCCACTCTCAGATCTGCTTGCCCATGCGCCCATGCCCATTTCCCACAGTGCAAACTCGGGCACGCAGAAAGCGCATGCATTATTTTTGAATTAATTTGAACAAAAATATAAAGTATAAATGATTAAAATGAAATTAAATTCAAAAATATCCTATTTAGTGGCCTAGAGTTGCATGCGTGCTGGGGACTTGCACAGAGCGAGTGCTCAGGAGTGCCTGGAGTGTTTAGGGTTTAGGGTTTAGGGTTTGGACTGAGGGTTTAGGGTTTGGTCCTACGCTGTCTATCATGGATTTGAGGTCCTCTATGCCCACTTGGGGGGCCTCTGCTGCTGCTGCTGCTGCAGCAAAAGCATCTCCTTCTGTCAACTTGAACTTGTGAATATCCAGGAGGGTTTGGAAAGAGCTGCGCAGAGACCTGAGCGAGACGCCGCAGTCCGAGTGCCGCTGCTGCTGCAGCAGGCAGTACAGCAGCAACCTGCAGCACACGCGACTCAAACCCTAAACCCTAAACCCTAAGCCCTGCGACACCCAAACCCTAAACCCGAGACGCGAATGCAAGTGACGCACTTCATTCCCCGCGGCAAGCATGACACAGAGTCCTTCAGTGGCTGCAGCACACACACAAGGCTTGAGCCAAAACCCGAAACCCTAAACCCTAAACCCTAAACCCTAAACCCTACTGTCTAAACCCTTAGCCCACGAGATGTCTCACAGAATCAAAGAGGTCATTGGCAGCGCTGGTGATATCCGCCGGCTGTTCAAACACCGCACAAGCAGAGGGAGCAAAACCCTAAACCCCAAACCCTAAACCCTAA
>NW_013545987.1:0-4792 GCF_000499545.2 Eimeria tenella
TTCGCGCGGCTGGAGAAAAGTTTAATTATAATTTTGGAAATTAAACGGAGCTCGAGGGGGGCTGAGCGCCGCTCTCGGGGTGTCTGTACACCTCAAAATGGCCCCTGAGGTGTGCAGGCAGCTAGCTGCCTATACACCTCAAGAGCCAACTTGGGGTGTATAGGCAGCTTGCTGCCTGTACACCTCAGGCGCCGGCTTGGGGTGTATAGACAGCTGGTTGCTTGTTCGCCTTTTCGAGTTTTCTTGCTTTTTCAAACGGCTCTGCATGCATGTATGCATGCATCTATGCATGCATGCAGGCAGGCACCAATGCATTCATGCATGCATGAGCCTCTTTTCTTTTACCGTTTCAACTTCGCCGCAAGGAAGCAGCTCCCAAAAGTGCCATTTCCTATGCAGACTCGCTCCTCTAAACCCTAAACCCCAAACCCTAGACCCTAAACCCTTTTTGCCCGTTTTCCCTAGACATAGTTCTTTAGACTTTAAATCCTGGGCTATTTTCTGGTGAGTAAAAAGATTTAAATTTATTTAAATGAATTGGATTAAAAGGGACAGCTGATGGTTTGTGCATGAGGTGTACATACTCCCCAGGCACCCCACAAACACGAAGTGCAGCGGACGGAGTCTTCGGCTATAAATATAAATATAAAATAAATATAAATATATAATAAATATAAATATAAACTAAATATAAAAGGTAAATATAAAAATTAATATTAATGTTAATATAATGCAAGTACAAGTCCTGTTTCGAATAGAGGAAGTAAATGCATCCATGCTTCTATGGAGGTGTCTGTACACCTGCAAGTATAGAAATAAGTGGGTGGAAATAACTCCAAATAAATAAAAATGAACGTAAATAAAAATAAATAAATCAGATAAAATAAACAAAAATAAAACGATTCACATAATGGAATTATATGTGAGTGGACTCACAAATGTACCGTGCACGCAGTCTTTGAAAAAAAAGAAAAAAATTTCTAAAACTGAATTAGAACAAAAGTTTGCAAAAATGCACCAGTGCGAAAACCACCATATTTCATGAAGACAGTTGACTCCAAGTGGCGAATTAAAATAATTTTGATGATTCAAATGGCTAGATAAAATGACTTTAACAATTCAAATGGATATTTAAAATGGTTTTAATAATTCGAATGAATAACTAATATGTTTTTTCAAATTAAAAGGACAACAAGTGCATCTTTAGAAGCAAATATCCCCGGAGAACATTTGCATATAGAGGAGACAAATATGAAAATAAATAAAATTAAAAAATAACTTTTAAAAAATAAAATTTAATTTCAATTCACAATTATTTATCTGCATTCAAGTCTTTTCATTCTGTAGGGCCTTTCCTGCATGCGCGCATGCAGCCCAAAAATAAAATGCAATTCCAGTATTTTCGCATGCAAAAGGAGACAAACTTTTCAGTAAGTCTATTTTATTTAAATCCCAAAATATCTTCAGACATTCAAAAAATAATTCGGAAGATAAAAGCCCCCTTTTGCCCAAGGTTTCGGAAGCCTGCGGGGCCTCGGGCTGCAGGAAGATGCAAAAATTCGAACTTTTTAACTTTAATTTGAAATTAAATTAAGAATTCAAAATTAAATTCTTTTTAAATGCATGCATCTTCAAATAAACGCGAAAAATGCAAAAAAGCCGAAAATTCCGAAAAGTGGGAATTCAGATTTTCATTTGATTCGCCATTTGCATTTGGGGTGTACGTACACCAGAATTTGCGGGGTTTTCAATTTATTTGGATTTTAGTTTTTGATTTTTGCATTCTTTGGAAGTGGTGATTAAAAGACAGAGTTTTAATTGCGAAAACAACAAAAATCGTCTTTTACTTGAACCATTTATTTGTCTATTTTATTTATTTATTTATTTTTTCAAATGCATGCGAGTGCGCGGCGTCGGAGTTTGCAGTGTATGTACACCACGGGAGCGTTCAGATTCAGTTTTATCTGAAAATGCAAATGAGGGGTAAACCGCGTGAAATAAAAATAAATATAAATGAAATATATATAAATAAACATAAATGAAAATAAAACAACTTTAAATTTAATTGCAAATAAATAAATGCATGCATGCATCTTGTCCACGTGTAAGTGTCTAGAAACACTGAAAATTTTCAAAAAAGAATTTGTTTTTTCAAGAGTCCATTTAATCATTTAAAAGAGTTTATTCTGTTCTTGAAATTAATTTATTTAGGTCCTAAAACGAGTTTATTTAACTGTTAAAATGAGTTTATTTGAGACTTGAAAAACTTCATTTGAACAAACTTTCTGCAATTTTGAAAAAAGATTAAAATAAGTAATTTGTAGAACTAATTTTTACATGTTTATTTCTGTAACAGGCTTATTGTCGTTTTTGTTTTTCTTAATTTCGTTTGCTTTTAGGCCTCTATAATGGTGTGCTGTTACTGCTGCTGCTGCCGTTGCTGCTGCTGCTGCTGCTGATCTGAGATGGCTCAGAGGCAGGCCGCCCCCTTTCACCCCTTCCTGCTGCCGCAGCAGCAGCAGCAACAGCAGCAACTGGAGCAGCAACGAATGCAACAGCAGCAAACGCGGCAGCAGCAACTGCAGATTACTTCTTTTACCCAGTCCAGCCCTAGGGCCCCCTGGGCCCCCCCGAGGCCCCCACTTGCTGCTGTGGGGCCCCAGGGGCCCCCATTAGCTGCTGGGGGACATCGGGGGCCCCCATTTGCTGCTGGGGCCCCCCAGAAGTACAACAACCCCACCGAGGCCAATTTGTATGTCTAGGGCCACGGGGTGTACGTACACCCCAGAGAGCCCCCCGAGTTTATTGTGCAGCAGCAGCAAGAGCGCGCTGCTGCTGTTTTGGGGCCAAGGGTTTAGGGTTTAGGGTTTGGGGTCTGGCGTTTTGGGCGTAGCTGCGCAGCGCAGCAGCAGCAGCACAGGTAGCAGCAGCAGCAGCAGGGGGGCGGTGGCCTCGTGCGGCTTTCTATTTGTTCAGAGTGGCATATTTGGGGATTAAAAAGAATTAAAAAAAGAAATAAAAGTAAATAAAAATAAAATTAAATTAAATTAAAAGAAAGAAGACCGGGAGAGAGCCCCCGCCTCCTGCGGCCCCACCGCAGCTGCTGCACATTAGAGCTGCTGCAGCAGCAGCAGCAGCGCGGGGGCATTTTCCAATTATTTGTGGAGTTTTTAAATTAAATTAAAATAAAATAAATTAAAAAAAGAATGTGTGAAAAGCAAGAAGCAGCACGAAGCGGCGGCGCGGCTGGGGAGCGTGGGGGCAGCAGCAGCAGCAGCAGCAGCAGCAGCAGCAGGAGTGACGGTGGGTGCTGCAGCAGCAGCGCCTGCAGCAGCATATTTCTGTTTTTTGCGTGTAAGGAATTAATTTTTATTGTCTTCTTCTTTTGACACTGTCTACTGTTTGCTTCTGGTTTGTTGCTTTTAGTTTTATCTCTTTTTAAGCTGCAGGCTGCTGCTGCTGCTGCTGCTGCTGCTGCTGCTAAGGGGGACCACTGCCGCTGCTGCTGCTGCCTCCTCCTTTCTTTTCCCCCCTCGCCTCCATTCTCCGCTGCTGCTGCGGATTCTCCTTGCTGCAGTCCCTCTCGGAGCCAGACACAAACCCTAAACCCTAAACCCTAAACCCTAAAAGGCCCGCAGCTCGGGACCCGCTGCTGCTGGAGTGTGCAGCAAAGCAGGGGCCCCCGGGGGCCCCCCAGGGCCCTCCGCGCGCGCACCTTGGCGGCAGCAGCAGCAGCAGCAGCAGCGGCAGCAGCGGCAGCAGCAGCAGCAGCAGCAGCGCGGGGAGAGACGCAGCAACGCCGCAGCGCCTCCTGCAGGATGCTCGTTGGGGTGTACGTACACCAAGGAGCTCGCAGGCAGTTGGCAGCGGAGGCCAAAAAGAAAAAGTCTTTTGTGTCTTTTCGCTGAGCAACCCCACCAAATAACCACATCAACAGGACTTTGCTGCAGCAGCAGCAGCAGCAACTGCAGCAGCAGCAGCAGCAGCAGCAGAAAGCCTCTTTTTATTCTCCTTCGGCGCCACTCGCCGCCGCCGCCGCTGCCGCTCGAGTGTACGTACACCTCAGCCAGTGACGGAGTGGGTCATTTTGGAAATGAACAAATTGGAATTAGATGGATTTATTTTTGGAAGTGAATTGCATATGAATGAGTTTATTTTTGAAATTAAATTGCATTTAAGTGGATTTGTTTTCGAAGGTAAACTGCGTTTAAATGCGTTTATTTTTTAACCTGCATGCACGCCGCTGCGGTGTACGTACACCGCACGCACGCCGCACCTGCACAGCCGCCTCGAGTGTCTGCATGCAAAACTGAGTCGATTAAATAAATAATTTAATCATTTCTTTGTTTCTTCTTTTCTCGAGAAGCAGCTGCCACGCCCTTTGCTGCTGCTGCTGCAGCACGAAAAAATGACGCAGGGGTGCCGGGGCTGCCGGGGCTGTGGCTAGCTGCAGCGGACGAGTAAGGAGCCCTGCTGCTGCTGCTGCAGCAGCTGCTGCTGCTGCTGCGGGCGGTGGCGGCGGCGCTGCTGCTGCGGCCTCCGCTGCTGCTGCTGCTCCAGCTGCTGCAGCAGCAGCCTCCCTTGCTGCAGGCCCCGCGCAGCTCTGTTTCTCTCTTCTTTTTATTATTATTACATCACTATTGTTATATTACTGTTATTACATCATCATTATTATATTGTTATTATTATTCTTTCTGTAATTTAATTTCTTTTTAAATATCCTCTGCATGGCCCGGGGCTCCCCCCGGCCGTCCCCCGGGGCGGGCCCCCCCCCGGGGGGGCCCCCGGGGGT
>NW_013545988.1:0-4538 GCF_000499545.2 Eimeria tenella
AGATTGAAGAAACTTGTCTATTTTTTGCAATTCTTTCTTTAATAAATCCATTTCATCAAATAAAAATGAAAATTAAATCCATTTTATTAAATAAAAGAATAAATACTTTATTTTAATGCTCTAGGCCGAACATTTATTACGAAGTTCGACTGAAGATGCCGGAGACGGAGGACGACTCCCGTGGGAAGTGGGGCAGTGGACCGAAAGGAGAAATCGTTTGTGTGCTGGCTGGCTGTGTAGGGTTTCTCAGGGTTGTTGTGCTGAGGCGCGGAACGCTCAATGCTGGGAAGCGTGTTTCGCCTTTTGTTGCATGCAGTAAGTAGCCGAGAGTCACCGCGGATGACGCTGGGCGGAACGCATTACCGGATCTTGAGTGTCGCCGTTCCGTCTAAGTTGCAAAATTGCAGCATGCTTGTGTTGGCTGTGAAGTCGTTCGTGGTGTGACACGATCGCGGTTTCAAGGCGTTTCGATGTTCCATTAATCAGCCCAGATCAGCAGCACGTGGGTTATCGCGTCTGGTGCTTGAATGAATAGGAAGTGCGTGGAATAGTTAAGAATTGCCAGGGAGGTCGGGATTTGCCAGGAGTAGTCGGAACAAAACGTAGGCTCTGTAGGGAGTGGAGCGTTGGATTGAGAAGGGGAATCATTTGTGCGTTGACTATGACTATGTGTGTCCGATTCATCCATGTTGTGCGGAGGCGTAGAACGTGCATTGCAAGAGAGAGGACATTGCCTTTTGTTGCATTCGGTGTCTCGCAGAGAATCACCGCAGAATACGCTGGGGAGGCATTGCTGGGTCTTGAGTCTCGTCATTGCGTATGCAGTGCAGGTTTGCGGTGTGCTTGCGTTGTTTCTAATGTCTTTCACCATTCAACTCGATCACGGTTTCAAGGCGTTTCACTGTTTCCATTAGTATGCCGAGGTCGGCAGCATGCGCGCTACTGCGTCTTGTGTCTGAATGAATAGGAAGTGCGTGGAGTAGTTCCGAATTGCCCGTGAGGGCGGGAGTCGCATGGTGTCGTCGATAGTGGGAAGCGCCACTGTGGAAAGTGAACTTTTGAGCTGAGAATTGGACTCGTTTGTGTCTTGAGTAGCGGCGTTCGCTTTATCCATGTTGTGAGGATGCCTAGAACGTCCCTAGTAAGACAGCGTGCTTAGCCTTTCTTTTTTCGTACAGTGTCTAGTAAAGAGTCATTGCAGGTTATGCTGGGAAGCAGCCGCTAGATCCTGAGTCACGCCGATGTGTCTGAATTGCGAATTTCTAGTGTGCTTGTGTTGTTTATGGTACGTACTGCGTGATCACGCCGGCGACTCGTTTCGCTGTTTCTACTGGCCATACGTATGGGTTGTTGCGTCTGACAATTGAATGAATAGGAAGTATGTGGAGCAGTAACTAATTGCCGGGGAAAGTGGAAGTTGCTGGAAGTCTTCGATAGTGAACGGAGTCAATGTGAGAATTCAAGTGTTGGAGTGAGTAGGGAATTTGTTCGTGTTTTGGCTAGCTGTGGACATTTGCTACTTGTATGCTCGAGGCACGTGTACTTGTGTGTGTGAGGCATGCGTTGATGTGAAAGCCTGCATGTAAATGGGGTTGGAGTAGAGTGCAATGCAGTGCAGTGTAGGTTTCCACGCTTTGGTGGATTTGCATCAACGGTGGTTCTATAGCTGCGTGCCGTTTTGCGTTTGCCGATGCAGTGGAGGGTCCTTGTGGCGTAATCGCGCGTGTTGTATCTGCAGATGCACACCTCGACGCAGGCGCCATCTATTGTCAGACCACGGGCGGTGGCGTTCCCCTTAATCGCGTTTTCCTTAATGCACGTATCACCAAGCCGTTCGTTGTACGTTGATGTGTGTGTGGAGTTAATGCTTTTCTCGCAGTGGAGCTGCTTGGGTTTGCCAAGGGAAAAGACGTGAGCTGTTGGGGAGTAGCTGGGATTCTTGCCTCTCGTGACCAACGCTTGCGCAGCCGTCGACACTACTAGATGTTGTGTCATCGATCATCCGCTTCGAGTGGAACCGTTTCGTGTAACAAGAAGGGCTTTGTACTGCCTCCAGTATGTGCGTGGGAAGGAGAGTGGTTTCTTTCGCTTAGCATTGCTGTCCATGTTGAGCGGGTGACTGCATTTTCCCACATTTGGCAGTGTTTGGGAGGCGCTATTTTGACTGACTGACTGGCTGAAGGACGTGCGTGCGGGGCTTGTGTTGCCGCAGTGGGATTGTGTTGCAGCAGACGTTCACCACGCTAGGGCAGCTTGGTAGGGGCTGGCGACCCTGTATTCAGGTTTTCCTGGTTTTGTGGGGTTTCTGTCAGGAGATTTGTAGTTCGAGCTGTAGCTGATACTGGATTGCGGCTGATGGATACTTTCTCGAGTTTGCTCCTGGAAGGACATCCAAGAACCATGCATCCGGCGACACAAGCCACTAAAATTTTTGCAGGATGTGCGTGGCGCAAATGCAACATTGCATGTGAGATCCCTTAGTACGTAGAAAGTAAAACACATTACCACGCATAGTCGCGTGACTGTCGTGTGAGCGTGCGGATTTTATTGGCGCTGGAGCACGGATTTGGCTTCTGCGGTTGAATGTTGTGGTAGCTGAGGTAGGCGTGTGGCAACGGCTGTGAATATTGGCAGACGAGTTTGCATTTGCGCTAGCAGCTGTTGTTAAGTACGGATAAAGGAGGGTGGGCGCGTATGGCTTTATGAAGTGCACCAGTGCTTAGCGGCTGGCATGGTGAGTGCTACTGAATAGGCAGGGAGGTATCTCAGGGACCAGCGGATGGCCTGAACGCTGTTGCTTAGGAGGGTGATTTGCTGCCTTCTGTATTGCTGGCTTTTTGAAGAGGCAGTTCGAGCTAGGTTTTCGACGTGCGATGCCGAACAGTGAAGGGATATTAAGGCATTAATGCCATCAGGCAGTACGTTGAGTCGACGCACAATTTGCTGCTGTCTTGGTTCGTCAGCTATCGCCCTAGGCTTCACTGAACAGAGCCAGCTCTGCATGGAGCATTGCTGTCTCGGTTCGTCAGCTATCGCCCTAGGTGTTTGCTAGACAGAGCGAGCTCTGCATGAAGCATTGGATGTGCGCGTGGATTTGCTGTAAGGGGGCTTGAAAACTAGACTTATGGTCGTTGCATGCTTAATCGGCTGAGTGGCGGCGCTTTGTTCTAATGCAAACGGCTGGAAGGAGCTGCGAGCCTTTTGGGGTTTCAGGGAGTGCGTGCTTTTCGTTTTTATTTCTGAGCGACTCAGTGCCTTGTGGGTTGCGCGTGTGGCTCTTGGATTGGGCGAGTTCTGCGGACGTGCTCAAGAGCGTCGAAGGAGACGGTTCAGAGGGTGCATTGAGGAGGGTTTGGTCTTTGCCTGCTTCTAGTGTAGTTTTGGGCGGTAGGTGCAGGTTCTGCGCGCTTCGGTATGGCAAGCGCGTGGCAGTTGTGTGTATTGCTTGATCTGCAGGGAGGAGGCAGTTTTGCACGTTGGTGTCATCACAGTGCTCATTAGGGCGCGCCTGAGAAGTATAATCTGGTTTGGTTGGTGCTTGAGCGGCTGGCTTCGTTGTGTGCTTTTCACGTGCTTGCGAAGCACTTGACTTTTGACGAGCTCGAGTGGCTGCGTTGTTAGGATGCCAGGGGCAGGTTTTAGCTGCGTAGAGGTTTGTGCAGGGGGATACATGGACGAAACGCTCGCAAGAAGAAATGGTGGAGCGTCTGTGGAAGTAGGTTGGTTAGCGGCCTACAGTTTGGTCGAGTTTGGGTTGGTAGTTGGCAGCTTCGGCGTGACGTGGCGATTTTGCACGCTGTCTTGCGGTCTGTTTTGATGGGACGCATGGCGGCTTCTCGGGCTCATCGGTCGACTGGTGGAATCGGCGGTGGGCTGCGTAGGCGAGCTTGTTGCGTTGGGACTTGCTGCTTTTACAGCTGCATTGCAAGATAAAAGTGTGGCATTGCGATTGTGGGTGAGTCTGTGCAGGAGGCTTTAGATCTTTGGTAAGTGCAGACGCTGTGGGAATAGTCTGCAAAGTGGAGCGTGTCATACTTGCTGACTGGAGTCGTTGTGTCGGTAGTGTGGAGTGCGGTTTTTAGGTCTCGCGGCTTAGCATGCGAGGAAAGGGAGTCTGGAGGCGTTTGTGCTGCAACTTACTGGGTTGTGTGTAGCTTTAGCTGCTGTAGTCTATGGAGTCCCTGATGTTCGCAGAGAGTAGGTAGGACAGGAGACGCGGTACGTCGGCATGTGACTGGCTCATGAGGCGGGTTCGTGTGGTCGTGCTGCTGTGCGTGAGCATGTGGTAGTGAACGCATTCGTTTCTGTGTGTATCTGGAGAACTTCAGGTGCTGGTAGGTTCGCTGCTGTGCGGAAAGGGCAATGTTCGTGTGGACGGGATGCTCTGTGGAGTTTTCTTGATGCAGCGCAATTGCGTGTCTTCAGTTCGCCGCCAGAAGCAGCTGTCCATTTGCTGTCATGCTCGTCCACACAAGTTAGCATGAGGGGAGCCTGCGATGCTTTATCTGCTTCATCGTTGCAGCCTGTGCGTTGAAGTG
>NW_013545989.1:0-4344 GCF_000499545.2 Eimeria tenella
CCAACCCAGCAGCAACATTTAAATAAAAAGAAATAAAAAATTGCGAAATGTAAAACAGATAAAGTGCAATTGTGGAAACAAAGTAGGAAATGTTTATTTTCATTTTCAATTCATTTTATTTATTAAATTGCGAGAGAGGTTTTTTGGATTTTGCGGCTTTCTGCATGAGTTTCAAGAGGAGAAATAAATTAAAATTCAAAAGAAGAGGAATGAATTAAATTAAAATTCAAGAAGAGAAACAAACAGTGCCTCCAGTTTTACTAACAGCATGTGAGTAATCGCAAGCAAATTCTGCAAACGTGCGGGTTGTTCCATTCGCGTCAACGATTCTCCGTGGTCAAAATACTCCACAGTTTGCGTAAGTGAGCTTGTAGGCGACGCGACTACTAGCGACCACATCATTCATATCCCCTCATGTCCTGTCGGTATTTCAATCTCACGTTACGCCATACTCGGAGTGGCACGCGACGTTTGATGTTTTCAAGTGAGCGCGTTGTTGCAGCCCTCACCCATTTGGAATTCAGAAAATCAGAACTGAAATCATCGCTCCACAAAAGAGTCTGCTTCGAAGCATAAAGTTTTAATCCGTTCCGTGCAACACAACGTGAACATTCCGCGGACGAATGTTGCATCTACAGTGGAACGCCTTGTATGGCGTGAGGCTGCCGTCCGGTACAAAACTTCTTCGGGCGGTATCCCTACACGGAGACAGCAGTCACAGGCAAAAAAGCACAGCCTTGAGGGAACAATAGTACCATGAAGTCCTACTGTGGCATCACACAACAACTTGCCTCTTCAGCACCTGCAGCGCGGCTGCATTATACTCCCCACCGTCAGGAACTATCTGAAAAACAACTACACACCACCGCATACACCGTTTCATAAACACGTCAATTTGTACTGGGAATCACAATTTATTTGTCAACGTCTGCCAATCGCTGCACGTCCCCTAGTGTGCTCCTTACGAAAGACAATGAGTCCTTCACGATCGGCAAGCATGTACTTTGAACAGGATGAAACATCCACACGCGTCTTCTATCCTGCTGCGAGATTTCCTAACCTTTTAAGCTCCATACAGCTAAAAATTTACTGGTCTGGACAGGGCCGAACTACCGCCAGTTCTGGACGCTTTCTCTGTAGTCATTGATTCCGCATTATTTGAAATCTCGCTTTTCCGGCAACTTTGGCGTGTTCTTGTGCGCAATTGAAACACGGAAAATTGCGGTAGCAGGATAAGTGGGCTAACGTGAAGCAGGCAGTGGAGCGGACGGCCCCCCAACAATGTGATACTTCGCTAAACATCAAGCCGACTTGAAAAGTTTGCAAAGCCCAAATTCACTTGCCGCAGCGTGTAAGCCATCCAAAGGCACACAGAGGCTCCGCTTTCCAAATCTAACACCGTGTAGGTAAGGAGCAAAGCAACCTCGTGCAGCGAGACGAATTCATGCTCTTATCCACTGGACAACGATAAGAGGGCCACCGTCATATTGCCAACTGAGCGGTGGGCAACAGCAGCGCCTCTGCAGCATCCTGGATGCACAGCGATAAGGAGCATGTCAGCCTGTTTATTCAAGTTGTTGTGCGTCCAGATGCTCGACAACATTCCTAGGGAGTACGTGGCTTTCGGGTCATGGATTTCTTGTTTTTCTCGATATTTAAACCACACAATTAAAAATAGCCGTTCGTGTTCGATCCGTGTAGACGTCACGAAGAAACGTCACTTTAAATTAAGTGCTGTTTTGGGAACGGCGAGGTGAACAATTGCTTGGCAGAAAGTACGTGAGAGAACGTTGGTCGTTCACGCACCACCGCCCACCTTGGATGTCGGTGGAAGCAATATTTTCTGCATGCCCATTTTAACAGATTTCAGCATAAATCGGTTCAAAGCAACACTCCAAAACGTTACTCCGTGCCTAAAACACCTCAACAAAATTAGCCAGCTGCACTGCTTGATACGTTCTACGAGCATATTTCGCTCTGTTCCCTTTTTTGAAGAATAGCGTCAACAGCCAGATCATGTTTCATGGTTGCCTTAAGCAAAGCTCATAGCTCCAGGATACGTTCGTGGGCAGTAATTTTGCATTCACTTGCTGTTGCGGCTTTCAGTTGGTGAGGACATCGGCTGGCATGACTGGGCTAGACTCAGAACGCAACTTACATTTTTACATCATGTACGCATAACAGAATAATTGGTGTGCGAAGAGTGGCGTGTATTTGTCAGGAAAAATGTGAAGTTTTCGTTTTTTCTCAACAGTGGCCATAGGTCTCAAACGGCGTGTTGGAAGGGCAGACGCGGCAACCTGCGGAGGACGTTATTTATTTTCTCCTTAAGAAGGTACGTCAACCTTACCTCAATCACTAGAAGCAGTGTGTTTCTTCCCATGTGGGGACCCTGAAAATTTAGCGGGCTTGTTCTACGCGAGCTACAGGATGTGGGTCGAAGCTGAAATATCCCAACGGCAAGCCCCACTGCATATTAGATGAAGAGCGATTGCTTACCCGTTTTTGCGGAATATCTCTCCGGCATTTTGGTGGTCTCATTGGTGGTCTCATTTGCCCGACATACACATTTGGATTGCTAGTGAAGCAGTAGCTGATCTCATTGTGAGAATGCGTGTGAAGGACTACTAGCGCAACAACGCGCAGGCCTCTTCCGAAGGCCATAGCGATAGCATTCAAAAACGTGCTTGCCTCGACGTGTATGTTTGCATGTCGGAAATCTGGTGTCTTAGTCGAGTTTGTGATAGCGTGTGCGTTTCGCGCAACGTATTGTTTTCCTATGGGCTGTAGAAATGGTGACAACGTAACGTGAAGGGCTCTACACGTGTTTTCTGATTTACATATTTTAAGATAATATGAAGTTTCCTTTTGGTACACGCTTATCGGAGGTATCGCACTTTGGGTGCTGTTTAGATGTCCCGTATGCTACGCCAATCATGACTTTCCCAAGATAGCTAACGTATCTTCTGTAGCGAATCACCAAAAAATTGTAGGATACGACAAATCTTCACGTACTGTTCACGATAGACAAATAGCCACCCTCGCCAGCGTGGTTTCTGTGTACGTGGTAGGCCTGGCTGATGGAAGCCTGCTTGATGCACTGACAAAGCCGTTTACAAAAATATGGTGTATTATCAGCTGGTAAGAGTAATGAATCGCATGGGAAAATAGTTCGAAAAGACGTCGAAAGACTAGATAGAGTGAATGGAATTTCTTGTACATCAGCAATATGTTGAAAAATTGAGGTTTGCACGATACACCAGAATGCTACGATTCGGTTTTCTGGAAAAACGTGTTCCGCGAGAATTTCAGTTCGAAGCTTATGTATTTGCTCCACGAGGAAAGAAGAATCCATTGCGTTTTCCTGAGACTCTTCTGAGTAAACCTGCCGCGAAATATACGAAAACAAGATAGCGCAGAGCTCTCCCTGTGATCTTGCATGTGAAATGATTACTCAAAACATCCCCTTCAGTCTCTGTGTACAACCGATCAATGGTTTCAAAATTCAGCATCATAATTATATTGCACCAAGGTTCCGTTGCGCTAGCGTTGGGTATACGATCACTTTTCTGCTGAAAAAATTGCGATTTTTAATCACAGGCTTGCACTGATCAAAGTGCCTACGGCGTTGTATGCAAACACTCTCCAACGATTCGTATTCGTGTTTTGAATGCAGATGTGTCCGTCAGAAATCAGACAATGTGTAACAATGCGGCTTCACGATACCTGCGTGTGCGCTCTTCTTTGGATGTTGTCAAGGCCGTGAGATGCACTAAGAAATTCATTATTGGCCCAGAAGCCCTTGGTCATTGACGCATCTGAAGATCCACGGTGCATGTCGCAGTGCATGAGAGGGGGCGCGCAGCAGCACTTCAGCGGAGATTTCTGTTCAATTAAATTAAGGAGTTTCTGGTCCTTGCTAGGTCGGCATTAGCCGTCGATTTTTGGCTCGCACTATAATGCCACTACTTCTTCCGCTGGCTCCCTCGTATATATGCATCAATGAAGAGAAAACATACTGTACATTCGTGTTCTGTACATGTTGACGAGGGCATCAAGCTTCCAGCGTTCACCTTAGCCTTTCCATAATTTGCATTGAAACTGCTTCGGAACGCTTGTCAGGCGACAATTCTATGTGCGCGAGAAACAGAAACTTCAGAAGAAAGAAATGAAAACAAAAGTACACAAAGGGCTTCGTGTGCTGTGATGCAGTTATCGATAATTAATCACATTGGTTGGGAGTGAGCGATTCCTGAGTGGGTGGCTTCATATACGGCGGGCGCACTGAAGTCTCACCTTTCAGCTGAATTTATTTCGGCCGAAACTCCTGTCATTAGCGGTCGC
>NW_013545990.1:0-4984 GCF_000499545.2 Eimeria tenella
GCTGCTGCTGCTGCTGCTGCTGCTGCAGGCTGTCTCGAGGCCCAGCTAATTTCAGGTGTACGGACTCCGCAGCAGTGGCCAGCGCGACTGCTGCCGATTCAGCTGTCTATACACCTCAAAAATTAAAACTAAAAAGCGTTTTATTTATTTATTTAAAGCCAGAGACACATTGAGTGGTGGCGAAGGTTCTGGGGGGCCCCACCTGGGGGGGCCCACGCAGCAGCAGCAGCAGCAGCACTAACAGCAGCTGCTCTGCTGCTGCTGCTGCTGCTGCAGCGGGTCTCGGTGTCTTGGCAGCCAGCAGGAGCAGCCCCTCCCAACTCCTTTGCTGCATATTTATTTATTTATTTATTTTGTTTGTCATTTGTCCTCTCAGTTTGCTGCTGCAGCAGCTAGCTGCTGCTGCAGCACGGGCGTCGCCGCCCAACGGCGAGCACGAGCAGCTGTTGCTGCTGCTGCAGCTGTTGTTGCCGCTGCAGCTCTTGCTGCTGCTGCAGCTTTTGTTGCTGCTGCAGCTGGTGTCGCTACTGCAGTTGTTGCTGCTGCTGCAGCTGTTGCTACCGCAGCTGTCGCTGCTGCCGAAGCGTTGCTGCTGCCGAAGCTGTTGCTGCCACCACAGCTGCTGCTGCTGCTGCAGCTGTTCCTCCTGCTGCAGCTGTTGCTGTTGCTGCAGCTGGTACTGCTGCTGCAGCTGTTTTTGCTACTGCAGCTGTTGTTGCTGCTGCGGCTGTTTTGCTGCTGCTGCAGCTGTTGCTGCTGCAGTCCTGCAGCTGTTGCTGCTGCAGCTGTTGCTGCTGCTGTTGCTGTCCTTGCATTTTCGCTGCTGCTGCGCAGTTTGCACATATAGCGGCTTCCGTTGCAGCAGCAGCAGCAGCAGCAGCTAGCTGGCTACCGGCGAGGCTGCTGCTGCGCTGCTGCGAGGCAAGTGACACAAGGAGAGCAAGAAGCAGCAGCAGCGCAGCAGCAAAATAAAATAAATAAAAGACGAAAATAAAAAAATAGAAAAGCCTTTAAGTGCAGCAGCGGCTCCAGGAACTGTAGATACACCC
Organism: Eimeria tenella; assembly: GCF_000499545.2. Taxonomy (NCBI): domain Eukaryota; phylum Apicomplexa; class Conoidasida; order Eucoccidiorida; family Eimeriidae; genus Eimeria; species Eimeria tenella. The sequence continues at coordinate 1,050 of NW_013545990.1, forward strand.
GAGCAGCAAAAAGAACAGAAAAGAAAAAATGGGAAAGCGAAAAAGAGCTGGGGTGTACATACACCCCAACTGATCGTTGTTGTCTTTCTTTATCTTTTTGAATTCCTTTTTTTAATTTTCGAATTTTATTTTAATTTTTGAATTTCATTTTAATTTGTAATTTCATTTTTTTCTTTTTTGTTTTTCTGTGGTGCTTCTGGCACTGTCCGGACACTCGCGAGGCCTCTCCACTTACCCTTATTTGTTTTTATTATTATTTACACATTTATTATTATTACTATTATTATTATTATTATTATTTATTATTGTTATTATTATTATTTTATTTTTATCTTGTTTTCCTTCTTTGCCGCTGCCTGCTGCACCTAGTTGGGGTGTACAGACAGCCCGCGGGCGAAGTGGCCTCAGCGAGAAGCAGCAAATTGGCTCAAAAGTTTTTCTTTTTTGTCATTTTTCGTCCTTTTTTTGTCTTTTGATTATTTGAATGTTATCTCCTTCTTCCTTTGTTTATTTTTGTCTTTTTCTGTCTTTTTTTGCTTCTTTTTTACCTCTTTTCGACTTCTTTTTATCTCTTTTTGACTTTTCCACTTCTCAGTGAGCCCCAGGAACAATAAAAGAGGCAAAAGCATTGTTTTAAATATAAATGGCAATAAAAGCCATTAACAGAAAATGGCAGAAAAGATGAAAACTAAAAAATAAAGAAAAGTTAAAAAAGAAAGGAAATAAAAGAAATAAAAGAAATGAATTAAAGGCCAAAAGTGATTAGAAGGACGAAAAAGAAACAAAAAGGAAAAAAGACAAAAAGAGACAAAAGAAACGAAAATAAAAGGAGACAAAGAGAAATCAAAAAAAGAAAAAAGAAATAGAAGACAAAAGAAGTAAAAAATGATTGAAAACAAAAGAGAAAAAGAGCGAAGACAATTGCTGCAGCAAAAGAAAAGAAATAAAAATGCGACAGACACAAAAAGGAAGTTCCTCTTTGTTAAATCCTGGAGAGCAAAATAAACAAGTGCAACCTGGCAAGCTGCCGCTGCTGCTGCTGCTGCAGCGGCAGCTGCAGCAGCAGTTGGCCTAGCAGCCGGGTTCGGTTGCTTCTTGCCTTGCTGCGCTGCTGCTGCTTCTCTTGCTGCTGTTGCTGGTGCAATTCGCTGCAGCGCAGCAGCAGCTGCGTGAGCCTCTTCTAAAGCTGCTGCCGTCTTGGCCGCTGCTCCTGCTGCTGTCGCAGCGCCTGCTACTGCTGCGGCAGCAGACCAGCAGACTGTGCTGCTGCCGCCGCAGCAGCAAATCGCGCCGCAGCAGCAGCAGCAGACCCTGCTGCTGCTGCTGCTGCAGCTCAAAGGAAGTCCTCCTCGTCTACTTCTGGAATAAGAAGCTCTGATGTCCCTCCTGCTGCTGCTATTGAGTCTGCGAAGCGCGGCAGGGAGGCTTGCTGCTGCCGTTTGTCGCGGGCTGCTGCTGCTGTTGCTGCTGCGGCAGTTACTGCTGCTGCGTGCTGCTGCTGCAGCGGGTGTCCCGCTGCTGGCAGGCCCGCACCAGCAGCAGCAGCAGACGCGGAGGCAGCAGCAGCAGCAGCAGCAGCAGCCGCAGCCGCGCGATGGCGCTGCACCTCCTCCGCGGTTCGCTGCTGCTGCAGCTGGTGCTGCTGCAGCGCATGGGCGCTGGCGCTGCAGCCTCGCAGCAAGTGCTGCTGTAGCTGATGCAGCTGCTCCTGCTGCTGCTGCTGCTGCTGCAGCAGCTGCTCCTGCGTCTGGGCACTGACGTGCGGCCCAAAAAACTGCTCGTGGAAGGCAGGGTTAAGCCCGTGCTGCTGCATGAAGAGCTCTTGCTGCTGCTGCAGCAGCGCAGCACGCTTCTTGTCTTCTGCTTCGAGCACAATTGCAGCAACAGCAGCAGCAGCAGCAGCTTTCTTCCGGTTTCTGTTCTTTGTTGCAACTCCGCCCCCTCTTTTCTTTGGCTCAGCAGGCTGAGAGCCCCCCGAGGCGGCCCCAGGAGTGGCCTGGGAAGCAGCGGCAGGTGCTGCTGCTGCTGCTGCTGGTACTGCTGCTGCTGGTGCTGCTGCTGCGGAGCTCGCCGGCGTCACGCCCGCCGCACCGCCCCCAGAAGCAGCAGCAGCAGCAGCAGTTGCTGCAGACTCGTGGACCCGAGAAGCGCCCTCGCCAGCTGCTTGAGCAGCAGCAGCAGCAGCAAGATTTGCTGCTGCTGCTGTCGGCACTAGGGGAGCTGCAGCAGGAGCGCTGGACGCTGCTGCATTGGCTGCATGCGCCAGGTGCTGCCTGCTGGCAGCAGCAGCAGCAGACTGCTGCTGCTGCATGTGGTGCTGGAAGTAGTGCTGTTGCTGCTGCTGCTGCTGCTGCTGCGAGAAAGCCATTTGCTGCAGCGGCGTAGAAGGAGGTGCAGCAGCAAGACGGACAGCAGCGGGAGGCAGCCGCGGGGGCTCTGCCTGCAGGTCGAAGTGCAGCAGCTCTAAAAACTGCAGCAAACGATTCCTGCAGCAGCAGCAGCAACAGCAGTGTCAAAAATAAGTCTACCGGAGCAACAGCAGCAGCTGCTGCAGACGCTGCTGCTGCTGAATCTGTTGCAGTTCGAGGATGTGGCTTTAATTAAGCGGGGACCAGTAAGCTGCTGCTTCAGCAGCAGCAGCAGCAGCAGTAGCAGGGCGCCGAACCTAAAGGAGAGAGGAATGATGCTTCCTGCTGCTGGGATTTGCAGCAGCATCCGAAGGTCTAAAGGCGTTAGCCGCAGCAGCAGCAGCCGTTGGCTGTGAGCGACCTGCAGCAACAGTGCAGCAGCAGCAGCAGCAGCACGGTCAAGGGGAGAAAGGGTGTGCTCCAGCAGCAGATATCCGCAAAAACAGCTGCTGCTAGAACTGCTGCTGCAGTATGTCCGGCGCACAATCCTGGCAGCAGCAGCAGCAATTGCAGCAGCAGCAACTCACCTCTGCAAACTCTTGGGCCTTTTCCAGAGCTACTTCTTCTGGTCTCTGTTGCTGCTGCGGCTGCTGCTGTCCCTCACTAAAGCCCGATGGCCCTCTACTGCTGCCTGCAGCAGCAACAGAGTCAGCTGCCACTGCTGCTGCTGCTGCTGCAGATACCCCCATGCTCGCTGACGCGTCCGCCTGCACATTAAGCAGCAGAAGCAGCAGCTCAGCAGCAGAAGATGCAGCAGCAGCAAGCGCAGATGCGGAACGTGGAGCAGCGTCAAGTGCAGCAGCAGCAAGAGCTGCAGCAGCAGCAAGAGCTGCAGTAACAGCAAGAGCAGCAGCAGCAGCAGCAAGAGCAGCAGCAGCAGCACCTCGTCTGTTTTGCATGCTTGGCCTCCCCCCGAACCCCCTCGAGCCTTAAGCCGGTGCTTCACTCTGCGGCGTCCCTCATTTAGGCGGTGCAATCTCTCTGCCTGCAGCAGCAGCAGCAGCAGCAAACGCAGCAGCAGCAGCAAATGCAGCAGGAGCAGCAAAGGCAACAGCAGCACTAGCAATGCATGAAGAGGCACGAATCTATTCGGAACACGAAGCAGGCGTGGATGCGCAAAGAAGCCCCACTGCGGCAACGCAGCAGCAGCTGCTGCAGCAGCACAGCAGCAGCTACTGCAGCAGCAGCAGCAGCAGCAAGCCTTACCAACTGCTGGTCGCTTTCCCTACGCAGGAACAGTTCAGCTAGGACGGAGAAGCTCAGCTGCGGCTTGAGGCCGAGCGCGTTTTGCTGCTGCGGCTTCTGCGAATGCGCGCCTGTTGCTGCTGCTGCTGCTGCTGCAGTGCCCCACTCGGCAGTAACGCCTGCTTCTGCGTCGTCGCTGCTGCTGCTGCTGCTGCTCCTGCCGCCCTGCATCAGCCGCGTGAGCATTCGGTCTACTCTGTATTGGGAAATTGCTTCGAGACAAGGGGACAGCAGCCTGCAGCAGCAGCAGCAAATGCAGCAGCAGCAGCGAAAATGCAGGAG